>NW_027183733.1:835000-1101054 GCF_041296385.1 Aphelocoma coerulescens | reverse complement strand
CGCCACCGAGAAGATCCAATACACCTGCTATGGGTTGCAACCTCATAGGCAAGGGAGGTGGGAGTATAAGCCATGCCGGACCTCTGTTATTCCTTCTTTTGTCACTTCTCCTGGTCCCTTTTGGGACACCGGCAAGACCATGTTACAAATGCTATCGAAAGCTCTACATGGAAAGACACCGGGGCTTCTTTCTTATTACTCATACCCATACCAACAGTCACTGTTATGACTCATCCAAATTAGGTATTTGCATGCATAAAGGAGAAAAATATTGGATTACAGAAAATTTAGGAACAAGTGGAAACAGACTAAGAAGCAATTGTCCAAAAGGAGAAAAATAGATTTGCTCCACAGCTGCCACCAGGGGAACAGTCCAAGATTTGGTAAAAGAGCAAGTGGTAAGTAAAGATACAAAGCCAGCACAGCAACCTCGCCCTATATTCACCTCACCACGCCAGGACCTGTATGCAAAGCTCAAACAACAAAGAGGAAAAAACCCCAAGGTTAGGAAAAAACCTGTTTGTGGAATTGGGGGAGAGGATAGGTAAAGAACTTAACATAACCAACTGTTGGGTCTGTGGAGGAGCTTTAATGACAGAAGAATGGCCACGGAAAGGTAGCAGCGTAGGCCCGGTAGAACTCCTTAAATGGAACCGGACAAATATAAGAGGGGGGAACCGACCTGAGGGGTGGATTTTAAGTTCAACAGTGATAGGGGAAGAATGCCTCTGGCGAACTGGGATAAACTTTCTTAATGAAGTAGGAAACACTCCCTGTAAAAGCTATAAAGTGAGTAACAAAACTTCAAGGTGGTGGGTCCCAGAAAAACCAACTTGGTATTGAGCCCAGAAAAAAGGAAAAGACTGTGTATATGATCATGAAGTTGGACTCTTTCCGTGTAATGACACGAGGAAAAATCCTTATTTTGGAATCCCAGAAATAGCCAAATTTGGGGAGAATATAAATCAACAAGAAGGTGATTATTGGAAAGCACCAGATGGCTTCTTTTGGATATGTGGGAAAAGGGCATCCCCAAGACTCCCTTCACATTGGAAAGGGAGTTGTACACTAAGAATCATTCAACCAGGGTTTTTCCTTTTCCCAGAACCAGTGGGAGATCAATTAGGTATACCTCTCTATGAAGACTTCAAAAGAAAGAAAAGAGATTTAATTGGAGGATTCCAAAAATGGAAAGATGAGGAATGGCCCCCTGAACGAATATTAGAAACAGATGGGCCAGCTACCTAAGCACAAGATGGAAGTTGGGGATATCAGACCCCAATTTACATGCTGAATCGTATCATCAGACTCCAAGCTCTTGTAGAAATCATAACCAATGAAACAGCTGGGGCTATGGAATTAATAGTCAGCCAGCAACGCCAAACCAGAGCTGCAATACATCAAAATAGGCTGGCTTTAGACTATTTACTGGCCGAAGAAGGCGGTGTGTGCAGGAAGTTCAATACATCGGACTGTTGTTTAAAAATTGATGACAATGGGGATGCCGTTCTAGATATGGCCAACCAAATCAGAAAAATAGCCCATGTACCAGTCCAAAAATGGGAATCAATGATGTCTGCTAACTGGTGGGATGGCATATTGGGGAAAGAATGGTGGAAGAAGCTAGGTTTCTTCCTCTTATGTGCTACAGCTAGTCTAATATTTCTCCCTTGCTTGATCCCCTGCTTTATTCGGCTAATCACCAGCATAGTTCAAGGCATGCAAGTTGTGGCAATGCCTACTGACCCAAAGTTGGCTATGTCTGGAACAGCACAAAAAATTATGGTATTAAAAAGACAAAGTGATACAAAAGACCCTCTTGAAGAAGCCAAATTGATCTGTGAAAAGAACGAACAGACATTAGAAGCCAAGAAAAAAGAATTATTGCTCAAGCCAAATGATTTCTAAAATAGAAAAGGGGGGATTGTTATAAACATATATTATATTAGCTTCTCGCAAAGTATAAAGTAGATATTATATAACGTTAGAAATGCTTTCTGCTGTGTGGATGTAGTTTTCTCTCTTTTTAGCAAGAATGTTAGCAAGTGTGAGCACGTAAGATAACCTCCAAACGAACAGAGGATGAGGCCCGAAAAGCTGCTAATCAACACTTTGTCTAGGGAGCAAAAGGGCCCAAAGGCTACTCCACCCAGAGAACGGGCGGCCAGGAGAGTCCGGGAGATTTTATCACCACTCTGCCTGAAGAGACGAAGAGGCCCAAAGCTGCAATCAGCCCTGACTGTCTGGAGAATTAAGAAATCCACCCTACCATCGACTCTTGCCTAGCGGGCCCAACCCCAAGAATCAAGAGAAATAAAACCACAAGGCAGAAGACTAGGCACGCTCTAAAAAGGCGGAACCAAGGAGTGGCCATGCAGAACAGCTCCAGGAAAAGTTTTAATATGAATAAAGAACAGACAGTAAAAACGGTATAAAAAGGACTGACCTCTGGCATCAGGTGTGCTCTTGGCAGAGCGCCAAGGCAACTGGCTGTTACCCCGTTGCTTTATTTGATGTGTCTCTTATTGTCTTTATATTAAACCCCTTTAAATTCTCACAGGAGAGTGAACTTCGTTTTTCACAGAGAGAAGTCGTTCCCCCTGACAGCTAAGCTCCAACTACGGTGTCGCTTATGTCCTTCCCAGGACGGGCGGGAAAACGCCTCGGCGCAGCGCAGCGCTGGCCGGGAGCGGCCGGCACGGCACCGAGCGCGCTCCCCACTCCCTCCCGCCCGCGCCGCTGCGGAGACCCCGGGTTCGCCGGAATCGGCCACATGCTGCACGGAGGGCAGCGCGGCAAAGGCGGCCTCCCCTCGTCGCCCGGGGAAGGCCGGCCTCGGATCCCCGCTCTCTCCACCGGCACGGGCAGTGCCAGCAGCCTCTCGCTGTGGTCGCCGCTGGCCGAAAGCCTCGCCGCGCACCGCCCGGCCGGCCCCGCCGCTCCGCGGGGTCACACGGCACCTGCCGTGGGCGGCCGCCGAGCGACAGGAAGCAGAAGCGCTCACCGCCGCGCCGCTCGCCGCCCCGCCCGGGCGCTCCTCTCCTCGCGCTACCACGATGGCGCCGGCCCGCCCCGCCTTCCCCGTCGCCTGCGGCGCAACGCGGCTGCTCCGAGCCACGCAGCACGCGTGCGGCCGGGCCCTGCCGAGCTGCCGGCGGAGCCGGGGCACAGCCCGGGCGGGAGAGCTTCCGGCGAGGCTGGGCGGGCGGCGAGCGCGGCCGAGCGTGAGCGCGCCAGGCGGGCGGCGGGCGGCGGCGCGATGGAGAGCTAGATGGAGGCGGCAGCACCGCGCGGCATAAAATAGCTGATCGTCCGGCAGCCGCCCGCTCCGCAGCCCCTCGGCTGCTGTCGAGAAGGGCCCCGGCCCTGGCCGCGCCGGTGGCGAGGCGGCTCCGCAGCCCGCGGGCAGCCCTGGCGGGGCAGGGGAGCACTGCGGGCAGCCCCGGGGCCGCGCAGCCGTCTGCAACGCGCGGTGGGAGCCGCTGGGAACTATTTTACACGTCCCGGGGGGCTGGAGAGGAGCACGGAGACCACGCGGCAGGTCGCTGCCGTTAGGGAAAATTAATCCACGATGCCTGAGGTTTATATCCGAAAAGGAGACAGAGGAGTCCTGCAACATTCTTCGACTACAGGGAGAGTCCATGGGGCTTTTCCCATGGCGTCTGTCAAACGGTTGCGGGATGCAGCCCCCTTTTGATGCCAAGTTCCCGGCCACAGCACCCTCTTCCTTTTCCCCACTGGCTGAGGTATTCGGGAGATACAGACTTCCGGAACTGCCTACTCTATGCGCCCCCCTCTAATATGCACCCCCCTCTTGGCATCGAGAAGAAAGAAAAGAACCCCATTCCTAATGCTCTTAAGTCTTTGTTGCCTTGCTCTAGGTTCAGGAATTTAACACGGCCTTGATTAATCAACAGTCTCTGATGATTAGTAACAGTTCTAGAGAACTCCTAGTTTCTTCTGTTACTTCACTAGCCATAACTTCCTAGCCTTGTCTACAGGCCGATTCACACGGTCTCTTTGTAAAGACTCATCCATCTCATTCCTTTTAATCCCTCCTCTTTTTATTTGCTCTGTATTTGTCTTTACAAACCTTAATTACCATGGATTTAATTTTTTCTTCTGGAGTCTTCTTGGGTTTTGCTATTATTTGCAGTGACATTCTTTTCTGTCCTTTTGTAGTCATTTCTGGATCAGGTAGGCATGGCTGCTAGCGGCATCCCCTTGAGCACCTGCTGAAAGAGCTGCAGCCAGCATGGTGTCACACATGGTAAAAAGATGAGAATTGCGATAGCATATAAGAGGAGAAATCGTATTCATTTAGCCCAGAGCTGGCCAGTTAACCATGAAAATATGTCCCATTCCCATCCTTTCAACATTTGGACAGGTCCACGAGCTGACGTTATTTCCTTTGTTATTTGTTTGACCACTTTTCCGCTGTCATCTGCTTGCAAACAGCAGCTCGAGTCATTTAATTTCCCACAAACTCCTCCTTCTTCTGCCAACAGATAATCTAATACCATCCAATGTTGAAATACCGCTTTCCTCATTTAAGTGGGTTGCTCAGCAAAAAGGTCAAGCGCTGTGGCTGGCTGGTTGGTAATTATTTCCGAGACAGCTTGTAACCTAATTATCTCCTTCAAATGATAAATGGGTTCCCAGGCATCTGGGATTAATTCCTTAGGTTTCCAAGGGGCTGGTCCATCGTGTTGGGTAACTTGTTCTGTTGGCCGTTCATCATTTCCCCGTTTTGGGGTGCTCCCTCCAGCCAGGGCTGCATCAGCTGACTGCTTTTCTCTAATTAAATCATCACAGATTTTGATTCCTAAGCGATTTCCCAGAACTTGTAGTAGCAAAAAGAACAACAGTCTACTAAATATACCATATCCCTGACCAGTTTGGAGGTAACCTGAGCTAAGCATGTTGGCCACAAATCCAATACTGTCCTTTCAAAGCCCGTGTTCCATTAGCAAAGGAACCTACCCATGGTCATCAATTGGTGGCTCAAAATACAGCAGGATTCCCGGGCCTAACGGTCCTCCAACAAGAGTTGCCCCACCATAAGGGTCCCAGCATTTGCATTTCCAAGCTCCCGCACAGGGTTCCCACCTACATTTACATCTGCAAGCTGCTTGGTTGGATTTGGAGCAGAACTCACTAAAAGGCTTTGAGTTCCAATCCGGTGTGGCCATTCCCACTGATAATCACAAACAACATGTCTTCTACTTGTGGAATTTTTGTGGGGACTGCTCAAAAACAGGTGGTCAAAAAAACCCCTTGTCCCTCCCCATTGCTTTACAGGCTTCCAAATATTTTTGGTAAGTGTGATAAGAACGCCTTACGCAGCTACTGTTAGTGAGCCGAACAGGTATTTGATTGCATTTGCCTTGATATTTGGAACAATTGGAAGGAGGGCAATTGGGGGTCCAAACCCAGTTGTTCAAGCCCAGAGGGAAAGTCAATTGACAATTGCCTTTTCCTACAAAGACACGCCCTATCCTATTTAGGCAATAAGTGCCTGTTGGAGAAGAATGAAGTGGCCATGAACTTCCTTCTTTGGCCCCAAATCCCATCCCACTGTGGCCCTCACATTGACCCACCATTTAGGTTCAGCTGGGCTAGCCAACTATGGCCACTCTTCAGATCCTCCTGGCCTTCCACAGAGCCAGCAATTGCTAAGGTTAAAAACTTTTGCTACTTCTTCTCCTAAGGCTGCAAATTGATTCTCCCACTCCTGGCCTAAACTCAGCTGACCATATCAAAGTAGAATTAGTAAGGAAAATGTTTTAATAGTGTCATCTAATTAGCTAGTCTAATTTTCCCGTTGTCTTCTGCAGCACCTGTGGCAATTGAAGACACAGAAACCACTTAACGTAACAAAATGGCCACAAGTATTAGCCCCCAAGTGAGTGGAGATTCTAGAGGAGGGATGCCTTTACAGTCTATTTCAGCAGACGGTCTGAAGGTAGGACTGCGGGGCTTCTTCCGATGTCGAAGCACTGGCTACTGCTCCGGCCCACTCCTGCAGAGTGTCAGTCACGGCCTCCCGGCCTTCTCCTCCAGCTGAGATGTGCAAATCTCTGAGGCTTCAGAGACCTTGACCCGAGAGTGACGGGTTCACCTGTGTTCAGCTTACTTGACGGCTGTTTTCTGTCGTCAGTGACACTTGGAATGGGCCACGCCATTTCACCAGCACTGGCGCTTCTTTCTACTCCTTAATTAGGACTCAATCTCCTGGTTGGATGTTAAAAGCAGCAAAGTCCAAAGGCCGGGCTTGCGCCAGCTGAGTTTCCTGTTGAAGGGGTTTCACAAGAAGCAGGATCCTGGCCACAGATGGTTTTAAAAATGCATCACTTGCCTCTACCCCCCCCACTGGGTGGAGACTTACCAGGAGGGCAATTGCAAACAACGATTGAAAGGGAGATAACTGAATCTCTCTTCTGGGTTGGGCCCTCATTCTCACCAAAGCCAATGTCCAAAGCCCTACCCATGGCATCTTGGTTTCTATTACCAGCTTCAAAAGGTGTTTATTTCTCTCTTCATTGTTTTCTACCCGAGCCGAGCTCTGGGGGTGCCAGGGCCTATGGAGGTTCCATTGTGTTCCTAAAGAAGCCAAAACCCCTTGAAGGATCTTTCCTGCAAAATGAGTTCCCCTATCTGAATCTATTGCTTCTACAATGCTGTATCTTGGAATGATTTGTTCCAAAAATGCCTTAAGAACTGATCCTGTCATTACTGAAGTAGTTGGAAATACTTCTGGCCACCTTGCTAGCTGACATACGATTACCAGAAGATATTAAGCCTTGCCACTTGGGGCATCTCCGGAAAATCCACCTGGCATCTTTGGAAGGGCCATGCAGCCCAAGGCCTCCCTCCTCTAGCAAGTTACTTTGTAACTTGGCTGTTGGCTTTAGCACAGATCAAGCAACCTTCAACAGCTCCTTTTGCCAGTCTAAAAAGACCCCCAGCAACATACATCATGAGATAGGCTTCTGCCAATCCTCAGGAAGTGCAAGAACTCTCTTAATGGAGTTGCTTTAATATTGGTAGGGCCAAAGGTTCTGGTATCTCTTGTTTGCCATCCCTTGGAAACCAATTCTTGCCTTTTTTCTCTGCCACACGACTTTTAACTGTATGTCAAACTGCTGTGGTAGAAAAGACAGCTTCCTGGGCAGTGATGGAGTCACGGGGAGCAAAGGGGGCATCTTGGAGAGTTCTGGCAGAAGTGTGGCTTTCTGAGTTTCTTCATCCACCAAAAAGGAGACAGAGGAGTCCTGTAACATTCTTCAACTCCAGGGAGAGGCCATGGGGCTTTTGCCATGGAGTCTCTCAAATGATTGCGGGAAGCAGCCCCCTTCTGATGTTAAGTTCCTGGCAACAGCACCCTCTGAGGTACTCGGGAATTACAGACTTCCGGAACTGCCTACTCTACGCCCCCCTCTAATATGCACTCCCCTTTTGGAATGGAAAAGGAAGAAAACCAAACTATTCCTAATGCTGGGAAGTCTTTGCTGCCTTGCTCTAGGTTCAGGAATTTAGCAGGGCCTTGGCTGAGCAACAGTCTCTGTTGATTAGTAACAGTTTCTAGAACGAATACTTTCTTCTGTTACTTCCCCCCCTGTAAATTCCTAGCCTTGTCTAAGGAGAGATTCACACGGTCTCTTTGTAAAGACACATCTATCTTACTCCTTTCACGCCCACACCTTCCTTGCGGTGGAACGGCTCTCCCCGGCACAGCACCTGGCACAAAACCCCCGTATACGCACACACACACCTGCACTTACCCTGCACTCCACTGCACACACACACACACACACACCTCCCGCACACTAACACCCCCTCCACATCCCCACCATGCTACTTGCAGTGGCCCCGCCCCTGCCATCCCCACCGGCTGGCAGCACCCACTCCTCGCATGCTTCCCCATGCCTTGCATTTCCTTGCTGCCCCCTCTGTAGCCTTCCCTCAACCTGCCTTTTCTCCCCTGCCTTGCACTGACTTGCTCACCCATCCCCCACCTGACTTCCTTTCACATTCGTCTAGGTCTGGCCTCATCTTTCCTTTTCCTTCTAGGACCCTCATTGCCTTGCCTCGCCTCGCAAAGCCACCACTTGCCTTGCCTTGCCCTTGAACCCCTCCCTTGCCTTGCATGACCTTGCTCACCCCTCCCCCACCTGGAATTCAACACCCCTTTTCAATGACATTTCTGGGCCTTGCCCTGCCCTTTCTGCTCCTCCGAGGAATCTCAAAGCTCTCAAGCATCTCCGGTGTTTCAGGATCCCATGAGAGGAAGACCAGGGGAGGACGCATGTTGCCACACTCATCTCTGTGGGCAGCCTTTGTCTGGGAGCAATCCTTGCATGTCTTGAACCTTGGAGGGGCAATTCACATTTTGCCCTTGAGCTCGGGGACCAGAAAGAGAGTTCTTTTGCATACAAGGGAAAGCAGGTAGCTCAAGTCTTTTAGGTACAGAGGAGAGATGACCCACGCGGGATCAAGGCCACACAGAGCACTTGGTCCTGGCCACTTTTGTGTACCAGCAGTCCTTGAATGTACTTCTCACCTGCCTTGCCTGGCCTTGCCTTGGCAACACAACAGTTGCCTTGCCTTGCCCTGCTAGCCCTCTGGAGCCTTGCATTCCTTTGCACGGCCATGCCCAGCACATGACCTGCCTACTGTTTTCCTCCAGGGCCTTGGCTTGCTGAGCCCTTCCTGTTTCTGCCTGGCCTTCCCATCAGTGGCCCTTCCTTCCTACAGCCAGCCTTGCCTCTAACTTCTGGACCTTCTCTTGTCTACCACTCCATTTGCTTTCCCCTCACTGCTCTGGCCTTGCCTACCTCTCCCTTGACTTGCCCACAATTGCCTGCACTCGGTTTGCAGCGCCTTGCCTGCATGGAAGGCAAGGGAAAGAGTGGTAGGCCGGGCACAGCAAAGCCAGCAAGTTGTAGGCAGTGCGAGGCAAGGCAGACGTAGGCAAAGGAAGCAGAGCAAGGGTACCTTAAGAAGAACTAGACAAGGCAAGGCCAAGAGACTCGGAGTGCCTTTCCTTGGGAAGGCAAGGACATAGTGCCAGTGTTGCTGGAGCAGATGTTAAGGTACTGTGGGGAGGAATAGTCCAGCAAGACATTTCTCTTCTGGCCCCTGTGCGTGTGGGGGCAATTGTTGGACATATTCAATACTGGAGGCGGATCAGTCGCTGGATGTGTTGTATTTTGGAGGAGGGGATGCCGTTTCTTTGGAGATGGGCTTGTAGTTGCTCTCTTTGGCAAGGAAGGCAGGTTTGGATGTGCACATCAGGTACTCCTAGGGATTTTAAAGGCTTTTCCCAACAGGCAGAGCTCTCTCTGGGTTCGAGCTGTTGAGCTGTCGGTGGGAATGCAAAGGCCAAGCTCTTAAGCTATTTGTCCTGGTGCCTTCAGTGTGTGAGCAGTCCCTGGTGCCGTTGCCTTTGGATCCTGACTCTGGGAGAGGGAAGGCTTAGGATGGTACCTAGAGCTGAGAAGGAGAGTGCTGAGAACAGCGTGTGTGCTGCTAGTTTGAGGGGTGCAGGTGAAGTTGTAGGCAGCAAGATCTTCCTCAGCTGGCACTGTTTTGAGCCCTGTTTTTGCCAGATGGTTTCAAGCTGGTGGGCGGAATCTGCGAGAGGGAAAAGATTTGTTTGGGCCAAAGAGGTGTGGTGTAAAGAAGAGTGTGCTCTTGGAAGGGGAAGATGAGGGCAACCTTTTTGTCCTGACACCGTTGATTTGAGTGCAGGGCCGTTTGCAAGTTGCCTCTGTCTGCCCTTGGGGTGGTTTCGAGCTGGGCCAGGTGCTTGGCCTTCTTTTGCAAGTCTGCAGCGCCGTCGTGTGGTTGTTTCCATGAGCGCTCACAGTGCCCGGCAAAAAAGCGCTTGGTTGGCGCGGCCCAGGTCGTGTGGAAGCAGTTGGTGGAAGAGCTCTGCTGTGCATGCTGCCTCTTGGAGACATAAAAGGATGTAACCCTGCGCGTAGCGGGGAAGCAAGACGAATCTTTTCATTGTTGGCTGAGCAGTTTCTAAGCGGCAAAAGTAAAGGCAGTTTCAGCACGGCCTCTTTCTTTCAGAACCTTTTCTGTGCCATCATGAACATGCTCAACATGCCACTCGCACCCGCTGAACTGCATCAAAGGCCCTGGAGATAGGCGCTTTCCTTCAAGCTCTCTGTAGCATCGCACCCTCCACCTCTGGCGGATCCCAAAGCCCTTCCAAACATCCAGCAGCTGCACGCAGAGAACAAGTGCTAAAACAAGGCGTTGGCCTTCCTAGTCCTTTTAAAGTCTGTGAACTAGGCGAAACATTCCAGTGAGCAGCACTTTCCTTCGCAACTATATCTAGAGCATCATCACATTCTCTCCAAGTGGGTAAGTCCACCCTTGCAGCGCAGCGTTTGCAGCCACAGTTCGGACTGAGAGATAGGCCAGGTGAGAAAGCATTTCTTGACTATCCCTCTTCTCTGGAAGACTTGATACTCGCAGCGCGACCACGTCCACACACCTTCAGTGTGGCCAGGTTCAAGCAGCTAGAGCTCCCAGAGATGGGAGAATCAGGAGAGAAGACGTTCCAAAAGTACCGTGTACTTACAGCAGCATTAAAACTGTGCACAGCAGTCTGCAGCACTGTAGACTGCGGCTTCTCCGACAGACGAGCCATCCCATTGTTGCCTCTCGCAGCCTGCTTGCTAGCTGCTCTCCTGAAGAAAAGAACTAGAAGAAAAAGCCAATGCTGGGCTGCACCTTCCCCTTGCCTTACGTAAAGCCACCTAAACTCCCCGCTGCACTCTCTACTTCCCCTCTCCTTGGAAGCGACCACTGTGTTTGCTGCATCTCGAAGCCTAAAGTTAAGCGCCAAAGTTTCCAAGGATGGTTGGAAGAAGGATAAGTAGTAGCACAAGGAAGTAGTTGTCGTTGAACTTCCTCCTTCTCAATGCTAACGTGAATTGGCCAGGCAGACGAGTGCCAGCCATGCTCCTTTCTCAGTTTGTACGCTGCGGACACCAGCCCGGTGCTCTGCGCCTTCGTTCGGCCTCTTTAGTACCCATGTCGCGCTTTCATTGTGCCGGAGTCGAAGCGTCGTCTACTTCTCGCCCAGAGAGCACGGTGCCGGCAGCGAAATGCCCCAGCCGACTGCTTCTGCCGACACACGCCTGGTCTATGCACTTTCCCTCGCAGCGACATACAGCAGCACTTTCGGTCTTTCTTGTCGTCCAAATGTAAAGGGAAAGAGTCTCAGCTCCGTCTCGCACAGTTTTAGGTCAACAAGCTTACCCGGAGCTTACCCGCGACGCGTGGAAACTTGTGTTTGCACCACATTCAAGTGGTTGCCGTCTTTCCTTTACAGCCTGCAGAGCACCGTCAGACCGCCGTGCTCTCTGCACCTGCCTTCTCAGTTCTAAGTACTACCGCGCCCCTTACAGCCTTGCAGGAAGCAAAGACACGGATAGTCATCTCGCAGAGAAGAACGTGGAAGGACGAAAAGATGATCTTCCTTTCTCCTGCTTCTTGCCTGAATTGTGGTGCTGTATTGAAAGTCTTGGCTAGCGAAAAGCTCATCCAGCAAGTGCCTCATTCCTGACGCATCTCGCTGAGCGAGAGTTTCACGAAGAGTTTAGACTCTGGAAACAGCAAGAAAATGATTGTACGTCGAGCTGAGGAAAATCCGTGCACAGCACACTGTGGATGCGTGCAGTGTTCGCGCTGAAGAGCGCCAAAAGGCAAAGCCATCGCTGGGCTTCAGTTTTGTCCAGACCGCAGAAGGCAAAGAACGAAGCAACTGGGCACCGCGTTAACGTACTCAGTGGACCGAATTTCAAATGTCCAGCCAAAAGCTGCTTCATAAGCAGATTCAGCTGAGAATGCTCTGGCTGCTTCACAAAGTAAGGCGCAGCCGTTTCCATTCATCACACTACCTGGCCAGAAGCAGTATCCTACACCTTCAATGCTGCAGCGTCCATGCAGCTGGAGCACACGCAGTAGGACGCGTCGAGATAGAAGGCGGTCTTCAAGTACCCCCCTCCTCCAAGCAGCCTTGAAACTGAGCACAACACACTGCGGCTCGGGAGCTTCCTTCTCAGATAGACGTGCCGTCACGTTATTCACTCTCGCAGCTCCGTTGCCCACTTGCAGCAGCTGCTACCAAAGCAAAATGCTCCAGAAGTAAAAAGCACTGCCGGGCTGCACTTTCCCTTGCCTCACGTAAAGCACCATAAACTGTCCGCTGTGCTCTGTATTTCCATTCTCCGCCGCATCTACCACTGTTATCTCTGCATCTCGAAGCATAAAGCTCGGCACAATTCCTCCCAGGGAACGCTGGAAGAGAAATAGGCAGCAGCACAAGTAGCTGCAAGTGGAACTTTCTGTTTTAAAACGCTAACGTGAATCCGGAAACAAGCGAGTGACAGCCAATCTTCCTCTTGCAGCCTGTGCGATGCACACACCAGCTCGGTGCTCTGCCCTCATTCTTTAATGCTCTTCGTACCATGTCGCGCTTTCATTCTGCCGGAGTCGAAGCGTCGTCTACTTCTCGCCCAGAGAGCACGGTGCCAGCGGAGAAAGGCTCCAGAAAAACGCTCCAGGCTGCTGATTCTTCCCAAACACACCAGGGCTATGCACTTTCCTTCGCAGCGCTAAGTAGCATCACATTCTGTTTGCGTTGGAGCCGGAATGCAAAGGGAAAGATTCTCGGTTACATCTCACTCAGCGCCCAGTTTTAGGTCACCAAGCTTACCCGGAGCTTACCCGCGACGCGTGGAAATTGGTATTTGCACCATATTCAAGTGGTAGCTTTCTTTCCTTTACAGCCTGCAGAGCGCCGTCAGATCGCGGTGCTCTCTGCACCTGCCTTCTCCCTTCCAAGTACCACCGCGCACCTTACAGCCTTGCAGGAAGCAAAGACGTGGAGAGATGTCTCGCAGAGAAGATCGTGCAAAGACGAAAAGATGTTCTTCTTTGCTTTTCCTCGTCGCCCAGATTGTGGTGCTCTACTGAAAGCGTGGGCTAACGAATGGCTAATCTAGCATGTGCTTCCCTTCTAATGCATTTCGCTGAGCGAGAGCTGAGGAAAATCCTTGCACTGTACACTATGGATGCGTGCAGTAGACACGCAGAAGAGCGGCACAGCTCATAACCATCGCACACTCCAGCCCAGAGCTCTGGGGCTGCGTTCTTCTCAATTTCCGGCGCTGGACAGAACTGAGACATTGAGCTTTGGCTCTCTTTAGTGTGTGTACTGCACGCATCCAGAGCGCGCTGTGCACAGATTCTCCTCAGCGCTACGTGCAAGCACAGACTTTCTGCTTCGCAGAGCCCAACTGTCCGCCGAAGCTCTCGCTCAGAGAAATGTGTCAGGAGAGAAGCACTTGCTGGATTAGCCTTACACTGGCCAACAGTTCCAAAGAAGCACCATAGTCTTCTTGCGAGAAAGGATAATAAAACACATGTATTGTCCCAGCAAAGTTCTCTGTGCTAGCCGAAGCCGAGAATCTTTCCCTTAAGATTAAGACCACAACGCAGACAGCATTTTGTGCTACTTAACGCTGAGAGGGATAGCCCAGGCGTGTTTCGGCAGAGGCAGAAGCCCGGAGCGTTTCTCTGCCGGCACCGTGCTCTCAGGCGAGAAGTAGACGACGCTTCGACTCCGGCAGAATGAAAAGCGCGACATGGTACTAAGAGCATACGAATGAGGGCGCAGAGCACCGAGCTGGTGTGCGCATCGCACAGGCTGCAAGAAGAAGCGTGGCTGCCGCTCGCTTCTTTGCGGATTCACGTTAGCAGTTGAAAACAAAAGTTCCACTTGCAGCTACTTGTGCTGCTACCTATTTCTCTTCCAGCTTTCCCTGGGAAGAATTGTGCCGAGCTTTATGCTTCGAGATGCAGAGATGACAGTGGTAGATGCGGCGGAGAAGGGAAATACAGAGTACAGCGGACAGTTTATGGTGCTTCACGTGCGGCAAGGCGAAAGTACAGCCCGGCAGTGCTTTTTACTTCTGGAGCATTTTGCTTTGGTAGCAGCTGCTGCAAGTGGGCAACGGAGCTGTGAGAGTGAATAACGTGACGGCACGTCTATCCGAGAAGGAAGCTCCCGAGCCGCAGTGTGTTGTGCTCAGTTTCAAGGCTGCTTGGAGAAGGGGGTACTTGAAGACCGCCTTCTATCTCGACGCGTCCTACTGCGTGTGCTCCAGCTGCATGGACGCTGCAGCATTGAAGGTGTAGGATACTGCTTCTGGCCAGGTAGTGTGATGAATGGAAACGGCTGCGCCTTACTTTGTGAACCAGCCAGAGCATTCTCAGCTGAATCTGCTTGTGAAGCAGCTTTTGGCTGGACATTTGAAATTCGGTCCACTGAGTACGTTAACGCGGTGCCCAGCTACTTCGTTCTTCGCCTTCTGCGGTCTGGACAGAACTGAAGCCCAGCGATGGCTTTGAGTTTTGCCGCTCTTCAGCATGTGTACTGCACGCATCCACAGTGTGCTGTGCAAGGATTTTCCTCAGCGAAATGCATCAGGTGAGAAACACTTGCTGGATTAGCCTTTCGCTGGCCATGGCTTTCAGTACAGCACCACAATCTGGGCGACGAGGAGGAGAAAGGAAGAAAATCTTTTCGTCTTTGCACGTTCTTCTCTGCGAGACGAATATCCGCGCCTTTGCTTCCTGCAAGGCTATATTCTGCGCAGTGGTACTTGGAAGGGAGAAGGCAGGTGCAGAGAGCACCGCGATCTGACGGCGCTCTGCAGGCTGTAAAGGAAAGAGGGCTGCCACTGGAATGTGTGCAAACACAAGTTTCCACGAGTCGCGGGCAAGCTCTGGGCGTGCTTGTTGACCTAAAACTGTTCTCTGTGCCCGACATTGCTGAGAATCTTTCCCTTTACATTTGGACGACAAGAAAAGACCGAAAGTGCTGCTGTATGTCGCTGCGAGAAAAGTGCATAGCCCTGGTGTGTTTCGGAAGGGCAGTCGGCTGGGGCATTTCTCTTCCGGCACCGTGCTCTCCGGGCGAGAAGTAGACGACGCTTCGACTCCGGCAGAATGAAAAGCGCGACATGGTACGAAGAGCATACGAATGAGGGCGCAGAGCACCGAGCTGGTGTGCGCATCGCACAGGCTGCAAGAAGAAGCGTGGCTGCCGCTCGCTTCTTTGCGGATTCACGTTAGCAGTTGAAAACAAAAGTTCCACTTGCAGCTACTTGTGCTGCTACCTATTTCTCTTCCAGCTTTCCCTGGGAAGAATTGTGCCGAGCTTTATGCTTCGAGATGCAGAGATGACAGTGGTAGATGCGGCGGAGAAGGGAAATAAAGAGTACAGCGGACAGTTTATGGTGCTTCACGTGCGGCAAGGCGAAAGTACAGCCCGGCAGTGCTTTTTACTTCTGGAGCATTTTGCTTTGGTAGCAGCTGCTGCAAGTGGGCAACGGAGCTGCGAGAGTGAATAACGTGACGGCACGTCTATCTGAGAAGGAAGCTCCCGAGCCGCAGTGTGTTGTGCTCAGTTTCAAGGCTGCTTGGAGGAGGGGGGTACTTGAAGAACGCCGTCTATCTGGACGCGTCCTTCTTGGTGTGCTCCAGCTGCATGGACTCTGCAGCATTGAAGGTGTAAGAAACTTCTTCTGGCCTGATAGTGTGATAGAGTGCAACGGCTACGCCTTACTTTGTGAAGCAGCCAGAGCATTCTCAGCTGAATCTGCTTATGAAGCAGCTTTTGGCTGAACATTTGAAATTCGGTCCACTGAGTACGTTAACGCGGTGCCCAGCTGCTTCGTTCTTCGCCTTCTGCCGTCTGGACAGAACTGAAGCCCAGCGATGGCTTTGAGTTTTGCCGCTCTTCAGCATGTGTACTGCACGCATCCGCAGTGTGCTGTGCAAGGATTTTCCTCAGCTCTCCCTCAGCGAAATGCATCAGGTGAGAAACACTTGCTGGATTAGCCTTTCGCTGGCCATGGCTTTCAGTACAGCACCACAATCTGGGCGACGAGGAGGAGCAATGAAGAACATCTTTTCGTCTTTGCACGTTCTTCTCTGCGAGACGACTATCCGCGCCTTTGCTTCCTGCAAGGCTGTATTGTGCGCAGTGTTACTTGGAAGGGGGAAGGCAGGTGCAGAGAGCACCGCGATCTGACGGCGCTCTGCAGGCTGTAAAGGAAAGAGGGCTGCCACTGGAATGTGTGCAAACACAAGTTTCCACGAGTCGCGGGCAAGCTCTGGGCGTGCTTGTTGACCTAAAACTGTTCTCTGTGCCCGACATTGCTGAGAATCTTTCCCCTTACATTTGGACGACAAGAAAAGACCGAAAGTGCTGCTGTATGTCGCTGCGAGAAAAGTGCACAGCTCTGGTGTGTTTCGGAAGGGCAGTCGGCTGGGGCATTTCTCTTCCGGCACCGTGCTCTCCGGGCGAGAAGTAGACGACGCTTCGACTCCGGCAGAATGAAAAGCGCGACATGGTACGAAGAGCATACGAATGAGGGCGCAGAGCACCGAGCTGGTGTGCGCATCGCACAGGCGGCAAGAAGAAGCGTGGCTGCCGCTCGCTTCTTTGCGGATTCACGTTAGCAGTTGAAAACAAAAGTTCCACTTGCAGCTACTTGTGCTGCTACCTATTTCTCTTCCAGCTTTCCCTGGGAAGAATTGTGCCGAGCTTTATGCTTCGAGATGCAGAGATAACAGTGGTAGATGCGGCGGAGAAGGGAAATACAGAGTACAGCGGACAGTTTATGGTGCTTCACGTGCGGCAAGGCGAAAGTACAGCCCGGCAGTGCTTTTTACTTCTGGAGCATTTTGCTTTGGTAGCAGCTGCTGCAAGTGGGCAACGGAGCTGTGAGAGTGAATAACGTGACGGCACGTCTATCCGAGAAGGAAGCTCCCGAGCCGCAGTGTGTTGTGCTCAGTTTCAAGGCTGCTTGGAGAAGGGGGTACTTGAAGACCGCCTTCTATCTCGACGCGTCCTACTGCGTGTGCTCCAGCTGCATGGACGCTGCAGCATTGAAGGTGTAGGATACTGCTTCTGGCCAGGTAGTGTGATGAATGGAAACGGCTGCGCCTTACTTTGTGAAGCAGCCAGAGCATTCTCAGCTGAATCTGCTTATGAAGCAGCTTTTGGCTGAACATTTGAAATTCGGTCCACTGAGTACGTTAACGCGGTGCCCAGCTGCTTCGTTCTTCGCCTTCTGCGGTCTGGACAGAACTGAAGCCCAGCGATGGCTTTGAGTTTTGCCGCTCTTCAGCATGTGTACTGCACGCATCCGCAGTGTGCTGTGCAAGGATTTTCCTCAGCTCTCCCTCAGCGAAATGCATCAGGTGAGAAACACTTGCTGGATTAGCCTTTCGCTGGCCATGGCTTTCAGTACAGCACCACAATCTGGGCGACGAGGAGGAGCAAAGAAGAACATCTTTTCGTCTTTGCACGTTCTTCTCTGCGAGACGACTATCCGCGCCTTTGCTTCCTGCAAGGCTGTATTGTGCGCAGTGGTACTTGGAAGGGAGAAGGCAGGTGCAGAGAGCACCGCGATCTGACGGCGCTCTGCAGGCTGTAAAGGAAAGAGGGCTGCCACTGGAATGTGTGCAAACACAAGTTTCCACGAGTCGCGGGCAAGCTCTGGGCGTGCTTGTTGACCTAAAACTGTTCTCTGTGCCCGACATTGCTGAGAATCTTTCCCTTTACATTTGGACGACAAGAAAAGACCGAAAGTGCTGCTGTATGTCGCTGCGAGAAAAGTGCATAGCCCTGGTGTGTTTCGGAAGGGCAGTCGGCTGGGGCATTTCTCTTCCGGCACCGTGCTCTCCGGGCGAGAAGTAGACGACGCTTCGACTCCGGCAGAATGAAAAGCGCGACATGGTACGAAGAGCATACGAATGAGGGCGCAGAGCACCGAGCTGGTGTGCGCATCGCACAGGCTGCAAGAAGAAGCGTGGCTGCCGCTCGCTTCTTTGCGGATTCACGTTAGCAGTTGAAAACAAAAGTTCCACTTGCAGCTACTTGTGCTGCTACCTATTTCTCTTCCAGCTTTCCCTGGGAAGAATTGTGCCGAGCTTTATGCTTCGAGATGCAGAGATGACAGTGGTAGATGCAGCGGAGAATGGAAATAAAGAGTGCAGGGGACAGTTTACAGTGCTTTACGTGAGGCAAAGGAAAAGGTTTGCTCAGCAGTGCTTTTTACTTCTGGAGCATTTTGCTTTGGTAGCACCTGCTGCTAGTGGGCAACGGAGCTGCGAGAGTGAATAACGTGACGGCACGTCTATCTGAGAAGGAAGCTCCCGAGCCGCAGTGTGTTGTGCTCAGTTTCAAGGCTGCTTGGAGGAGGGGGGTACTTGAAGAACGCCGTCTATCTGGACGCGTCCTACTGCGTGTGCTCCAGCTGCATGGACTCTGCAGCATTGAAGGTGTAAGAAACTTCTTCTGGCCTGATAGTGTGATAGAGTGCAACGGCTACGCCTTACTTTGTGAACCAGCCAGAGCATTCTCAGCTGAATCTGCTTGTGAAGCAGCTCTTGGCTGAACATTTGAAATTCGGTCCACTGAGTACGTTAACGCGATGCCCAGCTGCTTCGTTCTTCGCCTTCTGCGGTCTGGACAGAACTGAAGCCCAGCGATTGCTTTTAGCTGTGGCTCTCTTCAGCATGTGTACTGCACGCATCCGCAGTGTGCTGTGCAAGGATTTTCCTCAGCTCTCCCTCAGCGAAATGCATCAGGTGAGAAACACTTGCTGGATTAGCCTTTCGCTGGCCAAGGCTTTTAATACAGCACCACAATATGGGCGACGAGGAGAAAGGAAGAACATCTTTTCGTCCTGGCACGTTCTTCTGAGCGACATGACTATCCGCGTGTTTGCTTCCTGCAAAGCTGTATTGTGCGCGGCGGTATTGGAACTGAGAAGGCAGGTGCAGAGAGCACCGGGATCTGACGGCGTTCTGCAGCCTGTAAAGGAAAGACGGCTACCACTTGAATGTGGTGCAAACACAAGTTTCCACGCGTCGAGGGCAAGCTCTGGGCGTGCTGGTTGACCTAAAACTGTTCTCTGGGCGGGACATAGCAGAGAATCTTTCCCTTTCCATTTGGACGACAAGAAAGACCGAAAGTGCTGCTGTATGTCGCTGCGAGGGAAAGTGCATAGACCAGGCGTGTGTCGGCAGAAGCAGTCGGCTGGGGCATTTCGCTGCCGGCACCGTGCTCTCTGGGCGAGAAGTAGACGACGCTTCGACTCCGGCTGAATGAAAGAGCGACATGGGTACTAAAGAGGCCGAACGAAGGCGCAGAGCACCGGACTCGTGTCCGCAGCGTACAAACTGAGAAAGGAGCGTGGCTAGCACTCGCCTGCCTGCCCAATTCACGTTAGCATTGAGAAGGAGGAAGTTCAACGACAACTACTTCCTTGTGCTACTACTTATCCCTCTTCCAACCATCCTTGGAAACTTTGGCGCTTAACTTTAGGCTTCGAGATGCAGCAAACACAGTGGTCGCTTCCAAGGAGAGGGGAAGTAGAGAGTGCAGCGGGGAGTTTAGGTGGCTTTACGTAAGGCAAGGGGAAGGTGCAGCCCAGCATTGGCTTTTTCTTCTAGTTCTTTTCTTCAGGAGAGCAGCTAGCAAGCAGGCTGCGAGAGGCAACAATGGGATGGCTCGTCTGTCGGAGAAGCCGCAGTCTACAGTGCTGCAGACTGCTGTGCACAGTTTTAATGCTGCTGTAAGTACACGGTACTTTTGGAACGTCTTCTCTCCTGACTCTCCCATCTCTGGGAGCTCTAGCTGCTTGAACCTGGCCACACTGAAGGTGTGTGGACGTGGTCGCGCTGCGAGTATCAAGTCTTCCAGAGAAGAGGGATAGTCAAGAAATGCTTTCTCACCTGGCCTATCTCTCAGTCCGAACTGTGGCTGCAAACGCTGCGCTGCAAGGGTGGACTTACCCACTTGGAGAGAATGTGATGATGCTCTAGATATAGTTGCGAAGGAAAGTGCTGCTCACTGGAATGTTTCGCCTAGTTCACAGACTTTAAAAGGACTAGGAAGGCCAACGCCTTGTTCTAGCACTTGTTCTCTGCGTGCAGCTGCTGGATGTTTGGAAGGGCTTTGGGATCCGCCAGAGGTGGAGGGTAGGATGCTACAGAGAGCTTGAAGGAAAGCGCCTATCTCCAGGGCCTTTGATGCAGTTCAGCGGGTGCGAGTGGCATGTTGAGCATGTTCATGATGGCACAGAAAAGGTTCTGAAAGAAAGAGGCCGTGCTGAAACTGCCTTTACTTTTGCGACTTAGAAACTGCTCAGCCAACAATGAAAAGATTCGTCTTGCTTCCCCGCTACGCGCAGGGTTACATCCTTTTATGTCTCCAAGAGGCAGGATGCACAGCGGAGCTCTTCCACCAACTGCTTCCACACGACTGGGGCCGCGCCAGCCAAGCGCTTTTTGCCGGGCACTGTCAGCGCTCATGGAAACAACCACACGATGGCGCTGCAGACTTGCAAAAGAAGGCCAAGCACCTGGCCCAGCTCGAAACCACCCCAAGGGCAGACAGAGGCAACTTGCAAACGGCCCTGCACTCAAATCAACGGTGTCAGGACAAAAAGGTTGCCCTCATCTTCCCCTTCCAAGAGCACACTCTTCTTTACACCACACCTCTTTGGCCCAAACAAATCTTTTCCCTCTCGCAGATTCCGCCCACCAGCTTGAAACCATCTGGCAAAAACAGGGCTCAAAACAGTGCCAGCTGAGGAAGATCTTGCTGCCTACAACTTCACCTGCACCCCTCAAACTAGCAGCACACACGCTGTTCTCAGCACTCTCCTTCTCAGCTCTAGGTACCATCCTAAGCCTTCCCTCTCCCAGAGTCAGGATCCAAAGGCAACGGCACCAGGGACTGCTCACACACTGAAGGCACCAGGACAAATAGCTTAAGAGCTTGGCCTTTGCATTCCCACTGACAGCTCAACAGCTCGAACCCAGAGAGAGCTCTGCCTGTTGCTAAAAGCCTTTAAAATCCCTAGGAGTACCTGATGTGCACATCCAAACCTGCCTTCCTTGCCAAAGAGAGCAACTACAAGCCCATCTCCAAAGAAATGGCATCCCCTCCTCCAAAATACAACACATCCAGCGACTGATCCACCTCCAGTATTGAATATGTCCAACAATTGCCCCCACACGCACAGGGGCCAGAAGAGAAATGTCTTGCTGGACTATTCCCCCCCACGGTACCTTAACATCTGCCCTAGCAACACTGGCACTATGTCCTTGCCTTCCCAAGGAAAGGCACTCCGAGTCTCTTGGCCTTGCCTTGTCTAGTTCTTCTTAAGGTACCCTTGCTCTGCTTCCTTTGCCTGCGTCTGCCTTGCCTCGCACTGCCTACAACTTGCTGGCTTTGCTTTGCCCGGCCTACCACTCTTTCCCTTGCCTTCCATGCAGGCAAGGCGCTGCAAACCGAGTGCAGGCAATTGTGGGCAAGTCAAGGGAGAGGTAGGCAAGGCCAGAGCAGTGAGGGGAAAGCAAATGGAGTGGTAGGCAAGAGAAGGTCCAGAAGTTAGAGGCAAGGCTGGCTGTAGGAAGGAAGGGCCACTGATGGGAAGGCCAGGCAGAAACAGGAAGGGCTCAGCAAGCCAAGGCCCTGGAGGAAAACAGTAGGCAGGTCATGTGCTGGGCATGGCCGTGCAAAGGAATGCAAGGCTCCAGAGGGCTAGCAGGGCAAGGCAAGGCAACTGTTGTGTTGCCAAGGCAAGGCCAGGCAAGGCAGGTGAGAAGTACATTCAAGGACTGCTGGTACACAAAAGTGGCCAGGACCAAGTGCTCTGTGTGGCCTTGATCCCGCGTGGGTCATCTCTCCTCTGTACCTAAAAGACTTGAGCTACCTGCTTTCCCTTGTATGCAAAAGAACTCTCTTTCTGGTCCCCGAGCTCAAGGGCAAAATGTGAATTGCCCCTCCAAGGTTCAAGACATGCAAGGATTGCTCCCAGACAAAGGCTGCCCACAGAGATGAGTGTGGCAACATGCGTCCTCCCCTGGTCTTCCTCTCATGGGATCCTGAAACACCGGAGATGCTTGAGAGCTTTGAGATTCCTCGGAGGAGCAGAAAGGGCAGGGCAAGGCCCAGAAATGTCATTGAAAAGGGGTGTTGAATTCCAGGTGGGGGAGGGGTGAGCAAGGTCATGCAAGGCAAGGGAGGGGTTCAAGGGCAAGGCAAGGCAAGTGGTGGCTTTGCGAGGCGAGGCAAGGCAATGAGGGTCCTAGAAGGAAAAGGAAAGATGAGGCCAGACCTAGACGAATGTGAAAGGAAGTCAGGTGGGGGATGGGTGAGCAAGTCAGTGCAAGGCAGGGGAGAAAAGGCAGGTTGAGGGAAGGCTACAGAGGAGGCAGCAAGGAAATGCAAGGCATGGGGAAGCATGCGAGGAGTGGGTGCTGCCAGCCGGTGGGGATGGCAGGGGCGGGGCCACTGCAAGTAGCATGGTGGGGATGTGGAGGGGGTGTTAGTGTGCGGGAGGTGTGTGTGTGTGTGTGTGTGCAGTGGAGTGCAGGGTAAGTGCAGGGGTGTGTGTGCGTATACGGGGGTTTTGTGCCAGGTGCTGTGCCGGGGAGAGCCGTTCCACCGCAAGGAAGGTGTGGGAGTGAAAGGAGTAAGATAGATGTGTCTTTACAAAGAGACCGTGTGAATCTCTCCTTAGACAAGGCTAGGAATTTACAGGGAGGGAAGTAACAGAAGAAAGTATTCGTTCTAGAAACTGTTACTAATCAACAGAGACTGTTGCTCAGCCAAGGCCCTGCTAAATTCCCGAACCTAGAGCAAGGCAGCAAAGACTTCCCAGCATTAGGAATAGTTTGGTTTTCTTCCTTTTCCATTCCAAAAGGGGAGTGCATATTAGAGGGGGGCATAGAGTAGGCAGTTCCGGAAGTCTGTAATTCCCGAGTACCTCAGAGGGTGCTGTTGCCAGGAACTTAACATCAGAAGGGGGCTGCTTCCCGCAATCATTTGAGAGACTCCATGGCAAAAGCCCCATGGCCTCTCCCTGGAGTTGAAGAATGTTACAGGACTCCTCTGTCTCCTTTTTGGTGGATGAAGAAACTCAGAAAGCCACACTTCTGCCAGAACTCTCCAAGATGCCCCCTTTGCTCCCCGTGACTCCATCACTGCCCAGGAAGCTGTCTTTTCTACCACAGCAGTTTGACATACAGTTAAAAGTCGTGTGGCAGAGAAAAAAGGCAAGAATTGGTTTCCAAGGGATGGCAAACAAGAGATACCAGAACCTTTGGCCCTACCAATATTAAAGCAACTCCATTAAGAGAGTCCTTGCACTTCCTGAGGATTGGCAGAAGCCTATCTCATGATGTATGTTGCTGGGGGTCTTTTTAGACTGGCAAAAGGAGCTGTTGAAGGTTGCTTGATCTGTGCTAAAGCCAACAGCCAAGTTACAAAGTAACTTGCTAGAGGAGGGAGGCCTTGGGCTGCATGGCCCTTCCAAAGATGCCAGGTGGATTTTCCGGAGATGCCCCAAGTGGCAAGGCTTAATATCTTCTGGTAATCGTATGTCAGCTAGCAAGGTGGCCAGAAGTATTTCCAACTACTTCAGTAATGACAGGATCAGTTCTTAAGGCATTTTTGGAACAAATCATTCCAAGATACAGCATTGTAGAAGCAATAGATTCAGATAGGGGAACTCATTTTGCAGGAAAGATCCTTCAAGGGGTTTTGGCTTCTTTAGGAACACAATGGAACCTCCATAGGCCCTGGCACCCCCAGAGCTCGGCTCGGGTAGAAAACAATGAAGAGAGAAATAAACACCTTTTGAAGCTGGTAATAGAAACCAAGATGCCATGGGTAGGGCTTTGGACATTGGCTTTGGTGAGAATGAGGGCCCAACCCAGAAGAGAGATTCAGTTATCTCCCTTTCAATCGTTGTTTGCAATTGCCCTGGTAAGTCTCCACCTAGTGGGGGGGTAGAGGCAAGTGATGCATTTTTAAAACCATCTGTGGCCAGGATCCTGCTTCTTGTGAAACCCCTTCAACAGGAAGCTCAGCTGGCGCAAGCCCGGCCTTTGGACTTTGCTGCTTTTAACATCCAACCAGGAGATTGAGTCCTAGTTAAGGAGTAGAAAGAAGCGCCAGTGCTGGTGAAATGGTGTGGCCCATTCCAAGTGTCACTGACGACAGAAACAGCCGTCAAGTAAGCTGAACACAGGTGAACCCATCACTCTCGGGTCAAGGTCTCTGAAGCCTCAGAGATTTGCACATCTCAGCTGGAGGAGAAGGCCGGGAGGCCGTGACTGACACTCTGCAGGAGTGGGCCGGAGCAGTAGCCAGTGCTTCGACATCGGAAGAAGCCCCGCAGTCCTACCTTCAGACCGTCTGCTGAAATAGACTGTAAAGGCATCCCTCCTCTAGAATCTCCACTCACTTGGGGGCCAATACTTGTGGCCATTTTGTTACGTTAAGTGGTTTCTGTGTCTTCAATTGCCACAGGTGCTGCAGAAGACAACGGGAAAATTAGACTAGCTAATTAGATGACACTATTAAAACATTTTCCTTACTAATTCTACTTTGATATGGTCAGCTGAGTTTAGGCCAGGAGTGGGAGAATCAATTTGCAGCCTTAGGAGAAGAAGTAGCAAAAGTTTTTAACCTTAGCAATTGCTGGCTCTGTGGAAGGCCAGGAGGATCTGAAGAGTGGCCATAGTTGGCTAGCCCAGCTGAACCTAAATGGTGGGTCAATGTGAGGGCCACAGTGGGATGGGATTTGGGGCCAAAGAAGGAAGTTCATGGCCACTTCATTCTTCTCCAACAGGCACTTATTGCCTAAATAGGATAGGGCGTGTCTTTGTAGGAAAAGGCAATTGTCAATTGACTTTCCCTCTGGGCTTGAACAACTGGGTTTGGACCCCCAATTGCCCTCCTTCCAATTGTTCCAAATATCAAGGCAAATGCAATCAAATACCTGTTCGGCTCACTAACAGTAGCTGCGTAAGGCGTTCTTATCACACTTACCAAAAATATTTGGAAGCCTGTAAAGCAATGGGGAGGGACAAGGGGTTTTTTTGACCACCTGTTTTTGAGCAGTCCCCACAAAAATTCCACAAGTAGAAGACATGTTGTTTGTGATTATCAGTGGGAATGGCCACACCGGATTGGAACTCAAAGCCTTTTAGTGAGTTCTGCTCCAAATCCAACCAAGCAGCTTGCAGATGTAAATGTAGGTGGGAACCCTGTGCGGGAGCTTGGAAATGCAAATGCTGGGACCCTTATGGTGGGGCAACTCTTGTTGGAGGACCGTTAGGCCCGGGAATCCTGCTGTATTTTGAGCCACCAATTGATGACCATGGGTAGGTTCCTTTGCTAATGGAACACGGGCTTTGAAAGGACAGTATTGGATTTGTGGCCAACATGCTTAGCTCAGGTTACCTCCAAACTGGTCAGGGATATGGTATATTTAGTAGACTGTTGTTCTTTTTGCTACTACAAGTTCTGGGAAATCGCTTAGGAATCAAAATCTGTGATGATTTAATTAGAGAAAAGCAGTCAGCTGATGCAGCCCTGGCTGGAGGGAGCACCCCAAAACGGGGAAATGATGAACGGCCAACAGAACAAGTTACCCAACACGATGGACCAGCCCCTTGGAAACCTAAGGAATTAATCCCAGATGCCTGGGAACCCATTTATCATTTGAAGGAGATAATTAGGTTACAAGCTGTCTCAGAAATAATTACCAACCAGCCAGCCACAGCGCTTGACCTTTTTGCTGAGCAACCCACTTAAATGAGGAAAGCAGTAATTCAACATTGGATGGTATTAGATTATCTGTTAGCAGAAGAAGGAGGAGTTTGTGGGAAATTAAATGACTCGAGCTGCTGTTTGCAAGCAGATGACAGCGGAAAAGTGGTCAAACAAATAACAAAGGAAATAACGTCAGCTCGTGGACCTGTCCAAATGTTGAAAGGATGGGGATGGGACATGTTTTCATGGTTAACTGGCCAGCTCTGGGCTAAATGAATACGATTCCTCCTCTTATATGCTATAGCAACTCTCATCTTTTTACCATGTGTGACACCATGCTGGCTGCAGCTCTTTCAGCAGGTGCTCAAGGGGATGCCGCTAGCAGCCATGCCTACCTGATCCAGAAATGACTACAAAAGGACAGAAAAGGATGTCACTGCAAATAATAGCAAAACCCAAGAAGACTCCAGAAGAAAAAATTAAATCCATGGTAATTAAGGTTTGTAAAGGCAAATACAGAGCAAATAAAAAGAGGAGGGATTAAAAGGAATGAGATGGATGAGTCTTTACAAAGAGACCGTGTGAATCGGCCTGTAGACAAGGCTAGGAAGTTATGGCTAGTGAAGTAACAGAAGAAACTAGGAGTTCTCTAGAACTGTTACTAATCATCAGAGACTGTTGATTAATCAAGGCCGTGTTAAATTCCTGAACCTAGAGCAAGGCAACAAAGACTTAAGAGCATTAGGAATGGGGTTCTTTTCTTTCTTCTCGATGCCAAGAGGGGGGTGCATATTAGAGGGGGGCGCATAGAGTAGGCAGTTCCGGAAGTCTGTATCTCCCGAATACCTCAGCCAGTGGGGAAAAGGAAGAGGGTGCTGTGGCCGGGAACTTGGCATCAAAAGGGGGCTGCATCCCGCAACCGTTTGACAGACGCCATGGGAAAAGCCCCATGGACTCTCCCTGTAGTCGAAGAATGTTGCAGGACTCCTCTGTCTCCTTTTCGGATATAAACCTCAGGCATCGTGGATTAATTTTCCCTAACGGCAGCGACCTGCCGCGTGGTCTCCGTGCTCCTCTCCAGCCCCCCGGGACGTGTAAAATAGTTCCCAGCGGCTCCCACCGCGCGTTGCAGACGGCTGCGCGGCCCCGGGGCTGCCCGCAGTGCTCCCCTGCCCCGCCAGGGCTGCCAGCGGGCTGCGGAGCCGCCTCGCCACCGGCGCGGCCAGGGCTGGGGCCCTTCTCGACAGCAGCCGAGGGGCTGCGGAGCGGGCGGCTGCCGGACGATCAGCTATTTTATGCCGCGCGGTGCTGCCGCCTCCATCTAGCTCTCCATCGCGCCGCCGCCCGCCGCCCGCCTGGGCGCGCTCACGCTCGGCCGCGCTCGCCGCCCGCCCAGCCTCGCCGGAAGCTCTCCCGCCCGGGCTGTGCCCCGGCTCCGCCGGCAGCTCGGCAGGGCCCGGCCGCACGCGTGCTGCGTGGCTCGGAGCAGCCGCGTTGCGCCGCAGGCGACGGGGAAGGCGGGGCGGGCCGGCGCCATCGTGGTAGCGCGAGGAGAGGAGCGCCCGGGCGGGGCGGCGAGCGGCGCGGCGGTGAGCGCTTCTGCTTCCTGTCGCTCGGCGGCCGCCCACGGCAGGTGCCGTGTGACCCCGCGGAGCGGCGGGGCCGGCCGGGCGGTGCGCGGCGAGGCTTTCGGCCAGCGGCGGCCACAGCGAGAGGCTGCTGGCACTGCCCGTGCCGGTGGAGAGAGCGGGGATCCGAGGCCGGCCTTCTCCGGGCGACGAGGGGAGGCCGCCTTTGCCGCGCTGCCCTCCGTGCAGCATGTGGCCGATTCCGGCGAACCCGGGGTCTCCGCAGCGGCGCGGGCGGGAGGGAAGTGGGGAGCGCGCTCGGTGCCGTGCCGGCCGCTCCCGGCCAGCGCTGCGCTGCGCCGAGGCGTTTTCCCGCCCGTCCTGGGAAGGACATAAGCGACACCGTAGTTGGAGCTTAGCTGTCAGGGGGTACAACTTCCCTCCATTGGCGACCTCCTTTTCCCTCTGATTCAGCTACCTTGTGGTAGGTGCGATGGTGCTGAAGAAGGGTGGCGGCTTGGCACAGTTGCTGTCATAGGTGGTGCGAGAGCTCCACGCAAGGAGCTTTGAGTGGCATGTGTGAGGGTAGGAGGGTACGGCACCCATAGCTGAAGGCAAAAAAGGTCAGGGCATGTCATCAGCCGCAGTCGTGCTAAGTTGTTCATCTTTGCAAACTGCTTGCCGAGTTGTTCCTTTCTTAGGTAATGGGGTTTTGTATCAACCAGAACTGCAAATGGTCAGTATTTGCAGACAAGGTTACTTGGACTGTTGTTGAAGTGAGTGTAGCAGTTTCTATGGCATTCTGCAAAAAAAGTGACAGGTCTCCCTGTGTTCCCCAGTTCTTAACAAAGATGAAGTTAACAAACCCCTGAAAAGAGGTTTTGCAAAACTTCAGGGATATTTTCCTACTAGTACTGTAGAGACAACCATAGTCACCTTGTCTTTCCAAAAGTGAAGGTTCCCTATTTTTGTCCAAGAGCATCAAGTGCTTTTGATCAGCGTTTGTGTGCATGCATTAGCCTCGTTCTTGCTCTTCCTTGGAGAACTTTTACAATACTCACATGATCTGTGTAGGCTGCAGACTGCAGTGGTGAACTTCAAGGCTTCCAGCAGAAGGGAGATGCTATCCACATTTTGGATTCTCCTTAGTCTGAACCTTCAACGTCCAAGGCTTCACTTTTCAAGCAGTTGGAAGAGCTCCAAATTAAGACATGAACAGGTCTTAATTGACCTTGCCACCGCCTCAGTTAGTCAAGTAATGCTGTGCATTGGATTTGACTAGTGCAACATGTGCTTAAAATATGTAGAGTAACTCCTCGATTACCCTCTCAGAAGGGTTGGAATGGAGAACAAGGAATTCCCAAGACAAATATTTGGTGTACCAGGAGTAGAATTTAGGAGTTGATTGCAGAGCACTGCATGCACAAATGTCTAAGGAGAATCCATCTTTTGATGTCCCATCTATGCTTGTTCTCATTTGAAATCCTGCACATTCTGCAGGCTGGTTTTGTTAGGCTTGGGGCTGGGGAAGGAGTGATGGTGGGGGAGGAGTGGGTGTTGGTTTTGGGTTATTTTTTTGTTTCCAGAATAGTGTACACAGAACTTGTGCCCAAAACCAGCAGTAGGAAACAATGCAGGTATAAAAGAAGGTCACAGAAATGTCAGATAATACGAATCTGAAAGCGCTTCAGTATTTTACTCAGGAGTTTCACTCTAACAAGGTGATTTTCCTTCACAGAAATGTAGTGGCAGGCTTATGCCATGCTAGAAGTGATGACCTTTCTCTGCCCCAAATTGAGCAGCAAAAGGTTTTGGCTCTTAATTTGAACCCCTGAGCCAGCTGTGTTTCAGGCTGCAGAAGCTGCAGCTGTTGTGGCAGACGCGGGGTGCAGCCCTGCCTGCCAGTTCCGAGCTGGCCTGCGCTGGTGGCAGCCGTCAGCGCCCGGGGTCCCCTGTGCCACCCATGCCAGGGCTCTGCCTGCCTGCCTCGCAGCCCTGGTAGCCTCAGGGAAACATCGCACTACTCCATCTGCTTTAAAAACAAACAAGCAAACAAAAAGCTCCCTGTAAATATATGTAGAAGTCTTGAAACTAATTCTCAGCGCTTGCTCGGAGTTTGTTGATGGAGCAAATGGATTTTGGATAAACTGCTATTGCTAGTACTACTTAGGTTCCTAAACTTCAGAAGGGAGGCTATGGTGGTCACGTACCCCTGAGGAATGTTGGGAACAGTAAGACAGCTCAGTCATTTCAAGGTGGCCAGAAAATGGGTGTGGCAGTGGAGTGGACACTCTGTGAGTAGGTAGCCTTAAGTCATGTAACGACATGCACTTCAGTGGGAATTTTGCATCAACACCAAGAGATTGTGTCATGATGTGTTGCGTAACAACAAATTGGGCCAAAATTCTGCTGATTTTGACCAAGGTGGATGGGCCACCTTCACTTAAGCTGGCAAAGGGACATAAGTCAATGATGTTTGAAAAACAGCCATGAAACATAGCCCCTTTAGTTTGTTGCTCTGTTGCAAGTCTGCAAAGCTCTGTTGACAGGTCATTGGAAGTAGCTGTTGGAATCTAAGTGCAGTTGGACGCTTTGTCAGTCAGCATCAGCAGGAGGCTTAACGGTTTAGGTTGAGAGGTGGTGCATGGTTTTTTTTCAGAGGAATGGCCCAGTGAAGAGCAGTGTTCACTGCCATGACTACCGTTGTAGCCTTCAAGAGCAATGGTTCATTCAGAGAGAACTTCCTTGGTTCTGCTGGTTTGGTTTCGCAGCTGGAGCAAAGGTACAGCACTGGAAGCAATTCCTAGGGCAGAAGCGGGAGATATCCGAAGCTCTGGACTTCGTTGCCTAAGTGAGCGTAGTCTAATTGGAAGAGTGGTGAGCATCAGTGATATCAGATTTTTTACAAGTTCTTAATTCTGTCAAAACAAGAAAGAAGGAGAGTGATGAAGATGAAATCCTTTCCTCTTCAATCTGCCTACGCAACAACTTCAGCTGTAGTTGTAATGTGTATTCACCTATTTTGAATTGCCCAAAACCAGGCCTAGAGATGCTTCAGAGTCAGAGAAGCGGGTATTTGCTTTATTCGGCGCTGGGTGCATGGGGGATCACTCCTCCTAACACACACACACACAGAGCACTCCATACAGTCCAGCATTATGTGTAAAATTTATGAACATTCATCACAATTCTTGGGATAGGAGTGGTTCTAGAAATTACTTCTCGGAAGTCATTAATATCATTAGCATACGTGCCATGCATGCGCTGTGTACGCTGATGGGCGCACTGAGGAAGGCTCCTCTTCTTCCTCGAGGGTCTTTCTGATGAAGATCAGTAGTCTTTGTCACAATGCACTTTTTACCTTTCTTTCTGGAGCATGCGCAGTTCTTCAGTGGCTGATGCAGCGATCTCTGTGCCGGTTTTCAAAAGATCCTGTTCCTCTTATCTTGACAAGATTAAGGCGAATCCTGCTGCTTAGGTTTTGTGATTAACATTTGCTGTCTCTTAGTAGTTCACTCGTGTTTACATGAGTTAACTATGGATCAACCCCCTTCTCAATTTTAGCACTGAAAGGATATTAGAGTCATTTAAAGAGATGTCTCCTATGGAGTACTATAAAACTGCCATAATGGTAAGACGTTTTCATACAGTAGTTTTAGCACAGAAGTAATATATGTACAATCTTGGATGTTTCATCCTGCTGGCTCAGGAGCCAGTATTGAGCTTTTCTCCTTTAAATCCAGTCTTAGAGCTCTGCAAGGATCACTGCAGCATGACGTTGTGACAAGGGGACGCTGATTCATGCATAAACCTTTGACGCTTTCCTTCTATCTTCAAGCAGCTTTGAAAACCAGTGATTATCTGGCATGTTGCGACTTGAGAGTCATGGTAAAGGTTTCACCAAACACTTTGTAATATCAGGCTACAGCTTTCATTCCTAAGGAAAGAGCATTGAGCAGATTGCTGGCAAAATGCTGAAAGAATGAGCCAAAACCAAAATCCTTTAATGGGAAAGATGGAAAAAATTTAGATGTGTTTATTTGAACTAAAAATAATGTGGACCAAGCCTAAATGTATTTCACAGTAAATTCTTAGAACTGATTTTAAGGGAAGAAGTGAGAAAGATGAATTCCCAAGCGGAATTTTCAGCAGCATAATATTGAGCATTTATTAGTAGAACAAAGGCATATCACAGTGCAGGAGCACTTAGCAATATTGCTAGAGGCGTGGCTCCATTCATTTTACTGTGAACTTTAGTACTTCTTTAAACATAGTCCTTAAGCCCAGAAAGTCATTTACACTTCACTCAACTCTCCCCCCTCCGTCTCTGCCCCCTTGCGCCAGCACACGCCAGCACACTGCCACCTCGGTCCTCTGAGTAGCTCCAGAATTGAAGGCAGGCACCCCCCTCCGGTGCCTCCTCAGTCTCCAACCTAATTTGTAGTTGATGGGTTCTTTGGGAGGTGTGAGTTTTGATGAGATAACAGACTTCCTGGGATGCATGCGGTTTATCTTCTTTGTTTCTTGAAGATGTCTTGGTTTCCACCTCTGTAATTTCTCAACTTAAAGGACATTTATTATCATGTGTTTCTTCCTACGTTTCCCAACATGTTACCACTCATTCGAAGTTACAATTTACTCTAGTCTTGTTTTTACTTACCTATATTTTACCTTAACACTATTTCTACATAGTACATTCTCACTTCTAAATGTTAAAGTGATAGATGCGAAAGACAAAATTTATCGTTCACTCATTTATCACAGGAGGAATGTGTTAGCTGCTTGTGTTGCAGTTCACTTGTAATTGTGGTCTATTACCGCAGGCCTGGGCCCTAGGGTGTATCACTGTGTCCCGCAGCCATAGGGAGGAGGAGGAGAGAAGATCCAGCAGGCAGGAATTGTGCACCAAGATTTATTCATTTAATTATTTCACAAACTCTTTTACAGACTTTTTTCTTCATAGTCTAATTGGACAAAGGATCAGCCCCCCCCCTTGGGGTGATTGGCTAAAATCCTAAACCATCCATTGTCAAAATATTTTTCTACTAGACCATAAACCAGACTTTTCAAGGTTGCAGGTGGCTTGGTTGTTTACATACTCTGCTACCTCTTCTGTGAGAGAGAAAAGTCTCTCACAGACTTAGAAAATAGCAAGAAAATCCTCGCTAGCAGCATTTTGGTATCTACAATTCCCCCTTTTTGTTTGATAAGATAACAACTCCACTATTAATCCTAAATAGAAATTTACATCAGTTATTAATTCTAAATATGTCCTTAAGGCTTTAACGATCTGACTCCATAACAAGAAATTTAAAGTTCAGTCTCTGCTTGTGGAAGGACCATCCCAGTCTCTGCTTGTAGAAGGACCATCTGCCTGATGGTCAACATCTTGGTCATCATCAGAAGAGTCTGATGGCTGATGATCTACATTCTGGTGGCCACTTGGATGGTTGGTGTTCTGGTCATCATTTGGAGGTTGCCTGTTCTGCCTCTGGTGCCGTAGGGCAGGGCGAACACATTTTGCAGCTAGCCACCGTACCCCAGTATCTGTAGAAACGCAAGCATAGCCACGACCCCAAACCATAAGTTCCCGCAGGCCTTCCCACTGGTTAGTGAGTAAATTCCACACCCAGACTTTTGCCCAGGGCAGTTGTCTCTTGCCTGCAGATTGCAATGAGAGAAAGTGATTCAGAAGAACAGGATTCTTTGAATTTTGTGGTACCGTAAGGTGATTAATTGTATACGAGCTTTTGCTAGTCGGCTTCAGTAACCAAATTCAAAGGTTCCTGTGAGAATCGTTGAAAAGCCATGATAACAGCCCTTAATTCAACTAACTAAGCAGAGTCTGACTCGGATTGGTGTGTTAATCAACCACTGCAAAGGCAGTGTAGGATACTGTGCACCTTTGCGCACAGTGACCCCTGCTAAAAATTTGTCCCGATCCGTATGCCCCAGGCTGCCAACACATCCCGTCCCCAAAGGTTAAGGGAAGTGGTAGTAACATAAGGCCTAATTGTAGCTGTGTGCCCCTCTGAGTCCTTCACCGTCACAGGCCGTTCGCTTCAATAGCTCTGTGTGGTTCATCCTCATCCTGTGATGGCCGATCCCACTGGGGGTAAAGGCCATGAGGGAGGCCACGCAGAGAAGGAGATGATAGTTACATCAGCACCAGTATCAATCAAACCTTGAAGCTGAGTCCAGGGCGGACGGGCGTTCGGCAGGATCAGGGTACACGTCATCTGTGGCCTTTGGTCAGAGATGTCTGCAGTCCAGAAGGCCTGCAGAAGTCCTGTAGATCCACTGCCGTTATCTTTGTGAGTTTGTTGTTCTATCCTGGGGACACAAGACTTAAAAGGCACTAATTTAGCAAGGCAGGTCTTTTCAGGAATAGTTACAGGGGGTTTTCAAATTCCCTATAAAACTGAGGACAAGGCTCCGAGGAGCGGATTCCCATCAATCCGACCTCATCCTCATCCTATCGCATTAAACCTGTTAGAAGCCAGACCTGAACAGCCCCTCTCTTCCTTTGTCTCTGAGCTAACGTGAGCCGACATCAACGGCTCCTGCCGTGTTTCCCTCTGCAAAGAAGCCAGCTAGCTAGCCCAGCAAGCTCTTTTCCTGATCCCGAAGTCGCTTCAGCGACGCGTGGAGGTAACGCAGCTGGACTGTCTCTGACCAGGGGCACGCCAGAGTCAGTGCCTCGAGCACCAAACGCTGCGTTATTGGACATTGAAGGTTCAGGCTAAGGAGAATCCAAAACGTGGACAGCATCTCCCTTCTGCTGGAAGCCTTGAAGTTCACCACTGCAGTCTGCAGCCTACACAGATCATGTGAGTATTGTAAAAGTTCTCCAAGGAAGAGCAAGAACGAGGCTAATGCATGCACACAAACGCTGATCAAAAGCACTTGATGCTCTTGGACAAAAATAGGGAACCTTCACTTTTGGAAAGACAAGGTGACTATGGTTGTCTCTACAGTACTAGTAGGAAAATATCCCTGAAGTTTTGCAAAACCTCTTTTCAGGGGTTTGTTAACTTCATCTTTGTTAAGAACTGGGGAACACAGGGAGACCTGTCACTTTTTTTGCAGAATGCCATAGAAACTGCTACACTCACTTCAACAACAGTCCAAGTAACCTTCTCTGCAAATACTGACCATTTGCAGTTCTGGTTGATACAAGCCCCCATTACCTAAGAAAGGAACAACTCGGCAAGCAGTTTGCATAGATGAACAACTTAGCACGACTGCGGCTGATGACATGCCCTGACCTTTTTTGCCTTCAGCTATGGGTGCCGTACCCTCCTACCCTCACACATGCCACTCAAAGATCCACCTGTGACAGCAACTGTGCCAAGCCGCCACCCTTCTTCAGCACCATCGCACCTACCACAAGGTAGCTGAATCAGAGGGAAAAGGAGGTCGCCAATGGAGGTGTTATAAACATATATTATATTGGCTTCTCGCAAAGTATAAAGTAGATATTATATAATGTTAGAAATGCTTTTTGCTGTGTGGATGTAGTTTTCTCTCTTTTTAGCAAGAATGTTAACAAGTGTGAGCACGTAAGATAACCTCCAAACGAACAGAGGATGAGGCCCGAAAAGCTGCTAATCAACACTTTGTCTAGGGAGCAAAAGGGCCCAAATGCTACTCCGCCCGGAGAACAGGCGGCCAGGAGAGTCCAAGAGCCGTTATCACCACTCTGCCCGGAGAGACGAAGAGGCCCAAAGCTGCAATCAGCCCTGACTGTCTGGAGAATTAAGAAATCCACCCTACCATCGACTCTTGCCTAGCGGGCCCAACCCCAAGAATCAAGAGAAATAAAACCACAAGGCAGAAGACTACGCATGCTCTAAAAAGGCGGAACCAAGGAGTGGCCATGCAGAACAGCTCCAGGAAAAGTTTTAATATGAATAAAGAACAGACAGTAAAAATGGTATAAAAAAGACTCACCTCTGGCATCAGGTGTGCTCTTGGCAGAGCACCAAGGCACCCGGCCATTACCCCGTTGCTTTATTTGATGTGTCTCTTATTGTCTTTATATTAAACCCTTTAAATTCTCACAGGAGAGTGAACCTCGTTTTTCACAATTAAGGGCTCATCCCGGAGCTACACCTCGCCTCTGAAAAGCGTGGGAGGATTCAAGAAGCAAGGGTAAGGCGCCTCCCGCCCAAGTTGGCAGGACCTTTGCTTAGCATCCTCTGGCGTGATTTGGTGGCAGCAGGGCAACACCCGGAGGACAAGAAAGACACAAAAATAAAGCAAATGAAAGAGAGCGCTCTCGACAAAAATCCCACAGACACTGGAAAAGAAACAGGACTGGGAAGTATTGTCCAAAGAAAAAGGGGGTGGTTACGGGAGATGAGCGTGTGTGAATGAGACGTGGGCTGGTTGCCCCCAGATCTGCGAAGTGAGTGTGGCAGTCTCTGAGTGCTGCCGTTCCGTCTTGTTCACGAGAACAGCGGCCAGCGAGGAGACAAAGCGAGAGATAAGCGGAGTGAAAGAATCTCCGGGGGTGACTGGGACGGGGTCCCAGAGAAGGGGTTGCAAAGTGGGAGCTACCCCCCCATATGCTGGGTTGAGGAAAACCCCAAGAGCACCCAGGGCCTAAAAGTACCCCAAGAGAGGTTGGGGTTTGGATGCTAGCAATGCTGGGTTGAGGGAAATCCAAGAGCACCCAGAATCCTGAGGATTATATCATACCCATGGGTGGATACTAACAAGTGACTTGAAAGAGGTACCTTATTATTCTGTTGTGAGTAGGAATGAGTGAGTGAACAAATATTAAAAAAGAGTGAATGTGTGAATGAAAAACTGTGTAATTCGAAGTTAACTTTGTTTTTGGGGAAGGTGGGCTCTAATAAATTTTTTGGTGTTTTTTGTACTGTGAAAGGGTGGGTAGTATTTTACAGCAGTGAAGATTGGTGTTTTAAAGGAATGAATTAGTATTTCAAAGGGGGGGATAAATTGGTATTTTGAGTAATAGAGAACTCCTGGGAAAATGGGACAACAACCTAGTAAATTAAGTTCAAATTATAAAAGGGTGCCAGAGGATATACCCCGAGACAGTCCCCTCGGGGTCAAACTCGCAAACTGGGAAACTGATCCTTCTACAAAAGGAAAAGAGAAAGTAAAAATGATTCAATTCTGCATGAAAGAGTGGGTAAAAAAGGAAATCAGATCTGATCATGTGTACTGGCCAAAATACGGGTCTGATGAGGCATGGATTTGCCAGGCTCTAAATGTATTTGTAAATTCAAAAGAGCCATCTCACCCTGAGGAGAGAGAATATGCTTCTTGCTGGACAGGAATTACAAAACCTCTGGGAACCAAAGTCTTCAAAATATCAGAAACCGCAGAGGAAAAGCAAACAGAAGAGAAAAAAGGCTGAGACCCTTTAGAAGTATTGCCTCCGCCGCCAGCACCAGAAGCTGCCCTCCTCCCCCTGGCTCCGGGGCTTCCCCCGCCAGCCCCCCCTCCGCCCGCACCGGGGGCCTTTCCCCCGGCAGCCCTCCCGCCCCAATGGAGCTGGGGGGGAGCCCTGCCCCCGCCCATGCCGGGGATCCCACCCTTCCCATATATCTCGGGAATCCCAGCACCCTCAATTGCATCAAGGGAAAGGTCACACGTCCCGGCTTCAGCCCCTACCTCTCCTGCCTTGAGAAACCCGGCTTTAGCCCCGGTGCCCGCCTCCTGTGCTCCGGAATATCTGGCTTCACTGCCATACCCCACCCCCACCCTCTGCACCACAGAATATTCAGCTTCAGCGCCAGACTTTGAATCTGCCCCTCCTCCCCAGGGGAGTTCGGTGCTTTCTTCCCAAATCAACCCTCTTCTTAACGAAGGAGCACCATACCAGAATACAGGAGGTGCCATTAAGGCTCCGAGGCAGCCCAACAAGCCCTCCATTGCTAAACAAACAGAGGGAAGCCGAGAAATTCATTTCTTTCCGTTAAGAGAAGTACCTACGGGAGGAGGGGGAAGCGGCTTTGTGAGTGCTCCTCTAACCTCTACAGAGGTTAGGAATTTCAAAAAAGAAATTAAAGGATTATTAGAAGACCCCATAGGTACAGCTGAAATGTTGGACCAGTTCTTAGGTCCCAACATTTTCACTTGGGAAGAAATGCAATCAATAATGAAAATAATATTCTCCCAAGAAGAAAGAGAAATGATTAGAATTGCTGGAATAAAAATTTGGGGAAAAGAAAACCAACAAGGTCCACCCGGGGATCAGAAAATGCCCATTACACCTCCTAACTGGAACCAAAATGATGAAGCTGGGAGGGGACATATGAATGATTATTGTAATTTGATAATCAAGGGAATAAAAGAGGGGGCACTCTGAGGACAAAATGTCAGAAAGGCCTTTGAGGGGCAGTAGGGAAGGAAGAAACCCTGACTGAGTGGCTGGAGAGGCTCCGAAAGAATATGAAACAATATTCTGGGAGAGACCCGGAGTCCCTAGCAGGGCAAGCCCTGCTAAGAGTTCACTTTGTCACTCATGCCTGGCCAGATATTAGAAAAAAATTGGAAAAAATAGAAGATTGGTATGAGAAACCTTTACAAGACCTAGTAAGGGAAGCTCAAAAGATATATATGTCCGGAGGGATGAAGAAAAAGCCAAAGTGGGAGCAAAGATCATGATAGCCACTATGCGAGAGAGTACCTTCCAAAAAAAATCTAAAGCCCTCAGGTAACACTCCTAAACATTCCAGATTTAGAAATGGTGGAAAAGAGAAAAATAAAACCTCAGCACAATCAAGATTCCAAGAACAACCCAGGGATGCCTGTTTCTATTGCAAGGAAGAAGGGCATTATCAAAGAGAATGCCCCCACCTGAGGAGGGATCTGAAAAGATTTCAAGAGACACACACAGAAGAAAAATAGGGAAATCATGGGCTCTATTTTTGGGGGGATAAATACCATCTGGAGCCTTTGATAACTTTAAAAGTAGGCCCCGAAGAGGAAGTATTGGAATTTATAGTTGACACTGGGGCAGAAAAGACTTGTGTGATGAATATTCCAAAAGGGTGGGATGTAAGTAATGATATGGTAAAAGTAACAGGAGCAAAGGGGGAAGGATTTAAGGTCCCTGTCATTAAAGATGTGGTTATTGAAGGGGAAACAAAAATAGGGATAGGGGATGCTTTGTTAGCTCCTGAGGCTGGCAGCAATTTATTGGGAAGGGATTTACAAATCCAACTGGGGATTGGAATCATACCAGAAGAAGGGAAAATGACGGCCAAAGTGTTTAAACTTAGCCAAGAAGATGAAAGCAAAATTAACAGAGAGGTTTGGGCTAGGGAAGGGAATAGGGGTGGACTAGATCTTGACCCCATAAGGGTCACAATTGAAAAAGAAGAAGGTCCCATTTGTGTACATCAGTACCCTATATCTTTAGAAGGGAGAAAAGGCTTAAAACCAGTGATAGAAGAATTAATAAAGGATGGGACACTAGAACCTTGTAAATCCCCTCATAATAGCCCTATTCTCCCAGTAAAGAAATCTGATGGAAATTATAAATTAGTGCAAGATTTAAGAGAAGTAAACAAAAGAACACGGGCCTGCTACCCTATGGTTCCTAATCCCTGCACTCTTTTAAGCAAAATTCCACCTCAACATCAGTGGTTTAGTGTGGTAGATCTTAAAAATGCCTTTTGGGCCTGCCCACTGGCAGAGGAAAGCCGAAATATTTTTGCCTTTGAATGGGAAGATCCAAACACAGGGAAAAAGAACCAGTTGAGGTGGACTAAACTGCCACAGGGCTATTGTGAGGCCCCAAATTTATTTGGGCAAGCCTTGGGAGAAATACTACAAACCTTCCCCACTCCCCCAGGAATACAATTTATCCAATATGGAGATGACCTTCTAATATCAGGAGAAGATGAAATGAAAGTTAAAGGAGCTACCATAAAGCTTCTAAATTTTCTTGGGAAAAAGGGACTAAAGGCATCAAAAAGGAAATTACAGTTTGTGGAATCAGAAGTAAAATATCTCGGCCACCTGATAAGCAAAGGTAGCTGACAACTAAGTCCTGAAACAATTACAGGGATTTTATCCCTCCCTCCTCCCTCTTCAAAAAAGGAGGTTAGGAGACTGCTGGGGCTACTGGGATATTGCAGATTATGGATTGAAAGATATACACAAGCAGTAAAATTTTTATATGAAAAATTAACAGGGGGAGACAATATACAATGGACCAAAGATGATGATGATAATAAATTAGAAAAACTGAAGTTGAAACTAGCCTCGGTACCAGCCCTAAGCTTACCCTCACTAGAAAAACCCTTTCATTTATATGTGAATGCAGAAAATTGAGTAGCTCATGGTGTATTAGTCCAGGAATGGGGAGGGGTGAGAAGACCAATAGCTTATTTAGCTAAACTATTGGACCCAGTAAGCCGTGGCTGGCCAGTATGCATTCAAGCCATAGCAGCTACCGCTATTTTGGTGGAGGAGAGCCATAAGCTCACCTTTGGAAGTAAACTGATTGTATACACACCCCATGCGGTCCGAAATGTGCTAAATCAAAAAGCTGAAAAATGGTTAACAGACTCCAGGCTATTAAAATATGAAGCAATTCTGATTGACAGTAATGATCTAACTATAGAAGCAAGCAAAAGCCTCAATCTGGCCCAATTCCTGTATGGAGAACCAAAAGATGACCTGGCACATGATTGCTTAGAAATTACTCAATACCAAACAAAAGTTCGAGAAGATCTAGCTGAACAAGCCCTCTTAGAAGAGGAAAGAATATATGTGGATGGTTCATCCAGATGCTTGCAAGGAAAAAGAATGTCAAGATATGCCTTAGTCGATGGGATAAATATGCAGGCCATCGAAAAAGGAAAACTACCTTCAAATTGGTCGGCGCAGTCTTGTGAATTATACGCTCTAAAGAGAGCACTGGAGCATTTAGCACACAAAAAGGGGACCGTCTATACTGATTCAAAGTACATACCTTTGGAAAGATCTGGGAAGAAAGGGGTTTACTAAATTCAAAGGGGAAAGAACTGATACATGAAGGCCTGATTTCAGAAGTGTTGGAAGCATTAAAATTGCCTGAAGAAATAGCCGTAGTGCATATCAAAGGACACCAAAAAGGGATGACCCCAGAAATAAGAGGGAATAACCTAGCAGACCAAGAAGCCAAAGATGCAGCAGAAAATGGGACTGAACCAATTCTGTTAATCCTGACCCCAGAAAGGGGAGAATTGGAAATCCCCAAATTTAGTAAAGAAGAAGAAAAAGAATTATTTAAGATAGGGGGAGAACAAGATCAATCTGGAAAACGGAAACTTCCTGATGGGAGACAGTTACTTAATAAGCCACTCACTAAGAGAATATTAGAAGATATGCATCAAAAAACTCATTGGGGTACTCAAGCTAGCTTGTGTGATCATTTTCTAAAAAATTATGGGTGTATTGGAATCTTTGGGGTAGCAAAACAAATAACTGGGAACTGTAGAACTTGCCAAAGAGTGACTAGGAAAATAATGAGAAAAACAACATTAGGAGGCCGTGAGTTAGCTCTGCGACCATTCCAAAGTATCCAAGTAGATTTCACTAAACTTCCTCAAGTACAGAGATGGAAGTTCCTATTAGTAATAGCAGACCACCTAACTTGTTGGGTAGAAGCAGTTCCTGCTACTAGAGCTACAGCTAACATAGTATGCAAAACCCTTCTGGAACAAATTATTCCCAGATATGGAATGGTTAATAAAATAAACTCAGGTAGAAGAACACATTTTACATCCAAAGTCTTACAACAAATAACTCAAGCCTTGGGAATAAAATGGGAATTACATACCCCCTGGCACCCACAAAGTTCAGGCCAAGTAGAAAGAGTGAACCAGACTTTGAAAAAAACTTTAACAAAATTAATGATTGAAACTCAAATGTCATGGGTAAAATGCTTACCTTTGGCTCTGTTGAGAGGCCGAACACAGCCCAGGTCAGACCTGGGAGTGTCTCCTTATGAGATGATGTTCGGATTACCCTTCCTTACTGCTCAACATGAAACAGCCACTTATGAAGTAGGAGAAGTAAGTGTCAAAAAATATGTCACCGCAATTGCCAGAACACTTGAAAATTTGCGGCTGAAAGGAATGATCCCTCAAACCACAGCTTTGGAGTTCAAAATTCATAATATCCATTCAGGGGAATGGGTACTAGTAAAAACATGGAAAGAACAATCTTTGACTCCACAATGGGAGGGTCCTTTTCAGGTACTGCTGATGACTGAGGCCGCAATCCAGACCAAGGAACGAGGGTAGATCCATGCCAGCAGAATCAAAGGACCTGTAAAAGAACCTGAAGAGTGGACTGTAATATCCAAACCAGGTGATACCAAATTGATTCTTAAACGGAGACCAGGTGGCAATGAGCTAGAACAATCTAAATAATCCAAGGGATATGCAAAGAATCACACCTAACTGAGAAGTAAAAGCCAAATTTATATCAGTGGCCCCTGGACAAATTCTGGGACATCGTGGAGAAGAATATTCTCACTTCAAACAGGAAGGGTTGGGACTGGATCAAACAGGGAACTCTCATGTTCTGATTCTAGCCTGTGATTTGTATTAAGAAGGCGGAGAATCACAACTTCCATCAGTGCCACATCATATACCCTGTTTGAATCATTCTAACACGGGGCATGCCAACCACGTCAAATATAAGTAATTAATCTAGAGGGAAATTGGCATTTCACACCGTCGACACCCTAGTTTGTAAAGGGTGTCAAGCACAAAATCGACCCCCTATCCAGACAAAATCATAAGCAACAAAAGCAATAACTTTGCTCTGCAGATGGGAATTACTAGTGCCTGTTGAATGGGAAACACCTAAGATACGATAAGATACTACAGTTAAAAAGGTGCCAAAAGAAATTTGCCTAAAAGCTACAAAGGAAGTGACAAGGAAATAGAGGGCAAGACCGGGTCGGCCACTGTACTCGCCACCGAGAAGATCCAATACACCTGCTATGGGTTGCAACCTCATAGGCAAGGGAGGTGGGAGTATAAGCCATGCCGGACCTCTGTTATTCCTTCTTTTGTCACTTCTCCTGGTCCCTTTTGGGACATCGGCAAGACCATGTTACAAATGCTATCGAAAGCTCTACATGGAAAGACACCGGGGCTTCTTTCTTATTACTCATACCCATACCAACAGTCACTGTTATGACTCATCCAAATTAGGTATTTGCATGCATAAAGGAGAAAAATATTGGATTACAGAAAATTTAGGAACAAGTGGAAACAGACTAAGAAGCAATTGTCCAAAAGGAGAAAAATAGATTTGCTCCACAGCTGCCACCAGGGGAACAGTCCAAGATTTGGTAAAAGAGCAAGTGGTAAGTAAAGATACAAAGCCAGCACAGCAACCTCGCCCTATATTCACCTCACCACGCCAGGACCTGTATGCAAAGCTCAAACAACAAAGAGGAAAAAACCCCAAGGTTAGGAAAAAACCTGTTTGTGGAATTGGGGGAGAGGATAGGTAAAGAACTTAACATAACCAACTGTTGGGTCTGTGGAGGAGCTTTAATGACAGAAGAATGGCCACGGAAAGGTAGCAGCGTAGGCCCGGTAGAACTCCTTAAATGGAACCGGACAAATATAAGAGGGGGGAACCGACCTGAGGGGTGGATTTTAAGTTCAACAGTGATAGGGGAAGAATGCCTCTGGCGAACTGGGATAAACTTTCTTAATGAAGTAGGAAACACTCCCTGTAAAAGCTATAAAGTGAGTAACAAAACTTCAAGGTGGTGGGTCCCAGAAAAACCAACTTGGTATTGAGCCCAGAAAAAAGGAAAAGACTGTGTATATGATCATGAAGTTGGACTCTTTCAGTGTAATGACACGAGGAAAAATCCTTATTTTGGAATCCCAGAAATAGCCAAATTTGGGGAGAATATAAATCAACAAGAAGGTGATTATTGGAAAGCACCAGATGGCTTCTTTTGGATATGTGGGAAAAGGGCATCCCCAAGACTCCCTTCACATTGGAAAGGGAGTTGTACACTAAGAATCATTCAACCAGGGTTTTTCCTTTTCCCAGAACCAGTGGGAGATCAATTAGGTATACCTCTCTATGAAGACTTCAAAAGAAAGAAAAGAGATTTAATTGGAGGATTCCAAAAATGGAAAGATGAGGAATGGCCCCCTGAACGAATATTAGAAACAGATGGGCCAGCTACCTAAGCACAAGATGGAAGCTGGGGATATCAGACCCCAATTTACATGCTGAATCGTATCATCAGACTCCAAGCTCTTGTAGAAATCATAACCAATGAAACAGCTGGGGCTATGGAATTAATAGTCAGCCAGCAACGCCAAACCAGAGCTGCAATACATCAAAATAGGCTGGCTTTAGACTATTTACTGGCCGAAGAAGGCGGTGTGTGCAGGAAGTTCAATACATCGGACTGTTGTTTAAAAATTGATGACAATGGGGATGCCGTTCTAGATATGGCCAACCAAATCAGAAAAATAGCCCATGTACCAGTCCAAAAATGGGAATCAATGATGTCTGCTAACTGGTGGGATGGCATATTGGGGAAAGAATGGTGGAAGAAGCTAGGTTTCTTCCTCTTATGTGCTACAGCTAGTCTAATATTTCTCCCTTGCTTGATTCCCTGCTTTATTCGGCTAATCACCAGCATAGTTCAAGGCATGCAAGTTGTGGCAATGCCTACTGACCCAAAGTTGGCTATGTCTGGAACAGCACAAAAAATTATGGTATTAAAAAGACAAAGTGATACAAAAGACCCTCTTGAAGAAGCCAAATTGATCTGTGAAAAGAACGAACAGACATTAGAAGCCAAGAAAAAAGAATTATTGCTCAAGCCAAATGATTTATAAAATAGAAAAGGGGGGATTGTTATAAACATATATTATATTAGCTTCTCGCAAAGTATAAAGTAGATATTATATAACGTTAGAAATGCTTTCTGCTGTGTGGATGTAGTTTTCTCTCTTTTTAGCAAGAATGTTAGCAAGTGTGAGCACGTAAGATAACCTCCAAACGAACAGAGGATGAGGCCCGAAAAGCTGCTAATCAACACTTTGTCTAGGGAGCAAAAGGGCCCAAAGGCTACTCCGCCCGGAGAACGGGCGGCCAGGAGAGTCCGGGAGATTTTATCACCACTCTGCCCGGAGAGACGAAGAGGCCCAAAGCTGCAATCAGCCCTGACTGTCTGGAGAATTAAGAAATCCATCCTACCATCGACTCTTGCCTAGCGGGCCCAACCCCAAGAATCAAGAGAAATAAAACCACAAGGCAGAAGACTAGGCACGCTCTAAAAAGGCGGAACCAAGGAGTGGCCATGCAGAACAGCTCCAGGAAAAGTCTTAATATGAATAAAGAACAGACAGTAAAAACGGTATAAAAAGGACTGACCTCTGGCATCAGGTGTGCTCTTGGCAGAGCGCCAAGGCAACTGGCTGTTACCCCGTTGCTTTATTTGATGTGTCTCTTATTGTCTTTATATTAAACCCCTTTAAATTCTCACAGGAGAGTGAACTTCGTTTTTCACAGAGAGAAGTTGTTCCCCCTGACAGCAAAGCTCCAACTACGGTGTCGCTTATGTCCTTCCCAGGACGGGCGGGAAAACGCCTCGGCGCAGCGCAGCGCTGGCCGGGAGCGGCCGGCACGGCACCGAGCGCGCTCCCCACTTCCCTCCCGCCCGCGCCGCTGCGGAGACCCCGGGTTCGCCGGAATCGGCCACATGCTGCACGGAGGGCAGCGCGGCAAAGGCGGCCTCCCCTCGTCGCCCGGGGAAGGCCGGCCTCGGATCCCCGCTCTCTCCACCGGCACGGGCAGTGCCAGCAGCCTCTCGCTGTGGTCGCCGCTGGCCGAAAGCCTCGCCGCGCACCGCCCGGCCGGCCCCGCCGCTCCGCGGGGTCACACGGCACCTGCCGTGGGCGGCCGCCGAGCGACAGGAAGCAGAAGCGCTCACCGCCGCGCCGCTCGCCGCCCCGCCCGGGCGCTCCTCTCCTCGCGCTACCACGATGGCGCCGGCCCGCCCCGCCTTCCCCGTCGCCTGCGGCGCAACGCGGCTGCTCCGAGCCACGCAGCACGCGTGCGGCCGGGCCCTGCCGAGCTGCCGGCGGAGCCGGGGCACAGCCCGGGCGGGAGAGCTTCCGGCGAGGCTGGGCGGGCGGCGAGCGCGGCCGAGCGTGAGCGCGCCAGGCGGGCGGCGGGCGGCGGCGCGATGGAGAGCTAGATGGAGGCGGCAGCACCGCGCGGCATAAAATAGCTGATCGTCCGGCAGCCGCCCGCTCCGCAGCCCCTCGGCTGCTGTCGAGAAGGGCCCCGGCCCTGGCCGCGCCGGTGGCGAGGCGGATCCGCAGCCCGCGGGCAGCCCTGGCGGGGCAGGGGAGCACTGCGGGCAGCCCCGGGGCCGCGCAGCCGTCTGCAACGCGCGGTGGGAGCCGCTGGGAACTATTTTACACGTCCCGGGGGGCTGGAGAGGAGCACGGAGACCACGCGGCAGGTCGCTGCCGTTAGGGAAAATTAATCCACGATGCCTGAGGTTTATATCCGAAAAGGAGACAGAGGAGTCCTGCAACATTCTTCGACTACAGGGAGAGTCCATGGGGCTTTTCCCATGGCGTCTGTCAAACGGTTGCGGGATGCAGCCCCCTTTTGATGCCAAGTTCCCGGCCACAGCACCCTCTTCCTTTTCCCCACTGGCTGAGGTATTCGGGAGATACAGACTTCCGGAACTGCCTACTCTATGCGCCTCCCTCTAATATGCACCCCCCTCTTGGCATCGAGAAGAAAGAAAAGAACCCCATTCCTAATGCTCTTAAGTCTTTGTTGCCTTGCTCTAGGTTCAGGAATTTAACACGGCCTTGATTAATCAACAGTCTCTGATGATTAGTAACAGTTCTAGAGAACTCCTAGTTTCTTCTGTTACTTCACTAGCCATAACTTCCTAGCCTTGTCTACAGGCCGATTCACACGGTCTCTTTGTAAAGACTCAGCCATCTCATTCCTTTTAATCCCTCCTCTTTTTATTTGCTCTGTATTTGTCTTTACAAACCTTAATTACCATGGATTTAATTTTTTCTTCTGGAGTCTTCTTGGGTTTTGCTATTATTTGCAGTGACATCCTTTTCTGTCCTTTTGTAGTCATTTCTGGATCAGGTAGGCATGGCTGCTAGCGGCATCCCCTTGAGCACCTGCTGAAAGAGCTGCAGCCAGCATGGTGTCACACATGGTAAAAAGATGAGAGTTGCTATAGCATATAAGAGGAGGAATCGTATTCATTTAGCCCAGAGCTGGCCAGTTAACCATGAAAACATGTCCCATCCCCATCCTTTCAACATTTGGACAGGTCCACGAGCTGACGTTATTTCCTTTGTTATTTGTTTGACCACTTTTCCGCTGTCATCTGCTTGCAAACAGCAGCTCGAGTCATTTAATTTCCCACAAACTCCTCCTTCTTCTGCTAACAGATAATCTAATACCATCCAATGTTGAATTACCGCTTTCCTCATTTAAGTGGGTTGCTCAGCAAAAAGGTCAAGCGCTGTGGCTGGCTGGTTGGTAATTATTTCCGAGACAGCTTGTAACCTAATTATCTCCTTCAAATGATAAATGGGTTCCCAGGCATCTGGGATTAATTCCTTAGGTTTCCAAGGGGCTGGTCCATCGTGTTGGGTAACTTGTTCTGTTGGCCGTTCATCATTTCCCCGTTTTGGGGTGCTCCCTCCAGCCAGGGCTGCATCAGCTGACTGCTTTTCTCTAATTAAATCATCACAGATTTTGATTCCTAAGCGATTTCCCAGAACTTGTAGTAGCAAAAAGAACAACAGTCTACTAAATATACCATATCCCTGACCAGTTTGGAGGTAACCTGAGCTAAGCATGTTGGCCACAAATCCAATACTGTCCTTTCAAAGCCCGTGTTCCATTAGCAAAGGAACCTACCCATGGTCATCAATTGGTGGCTCAAAATACAGCAGGATTCCCGGGCCTAACGGTCCTCCAACAAGAGTTGCCCCACCATAAGGGTCCCAGCATTTGCATTTCCAAGCTCCCGCACAGGGTTCCCACCTACATTTACATCTGCAAGCTGCTTGGTTGGATTTGGAGCAGAACTCACTAAAAGGCTTTGAGTTCCAATCCGGTGTGGCCATTCCCACTGATAATCACAAACAACATGTCTTCTACTTGTGGAATTTTTGTGGGGACTGCTCAAAAACAGGTGGTCAAAAAAACCCCTTGTCCCTCCCCATTGCTTTACAGGCTTCCAAATATTTTTGGTAAGTGTGATAAGAACGCCTTACGCAGCTACTGTTAGTGAGCCGAACAGGTATTTGATTGCATTTGCCTTGATATTTGGAACAATTGGAAGGAGGGCAATTGGGGGTCCAAACCCAGTTGTTCAAGCCCAGAGGGAAAGTCAATTGACAATTGCCTTTTCCTACAAAGACACGCCCTATCCTATTTAGGCAATAAGTGCCTGTTGGAGAAGAATGAAGTGGCCATGAACTTCCTTCTTTGGCCCCAAATCCCATCCCACTGTGGCCCTCACATTGACCCACCATTTAGGTTCAGCTGGGCTAGCCAACTATGGCCACTCTTCAGATCCTCCTGGCCTTCCACAGAGCCAGCAATTGCTAAGGTTAAAAACTTTTGCTACTTCTTCTCCTAAGGCTGCAAATTGATTCTCCCACTCCTGGCCTAAACTCAGCTGACCATATCAAAGTAGAATTAGTAAGGAAAATGTTTTAATAGTGTCATCTAATTAGCTAGTCTAATTTTCCCGTTGTCTTCTGCAGCACCTATGCCAATTGAAGACACAGAAACCACTTAACGTAACAAAATGGCCACAAGTATTAGCCCCCAAGTGAGTGGAGATTCTAGAGGAGGGATGCCTTTACAGTCTATTTCAGCAGACGGTCTGAAGGTAGGACTGCGGGGCTTCTTCCGATGTCGAAGCACTGGCTACTGCTCCGGCCCACTCCTGCAGAGTGTCAGTCACGGCCTCCCGGCCTTCTCCTCCAGCTGAGATGTGCAAATCTCTGAGGCTTCAGAGACCTTGACCCGAGAGTGATGGGTTCACCTGTGTTCAGCTTACTTGACGGCTGTTTCTGTCGTCAGTGACACTTGGAATGGGCCACACCATTTCACCAGCACTGGCGCTTCTTTCTACTCCTTAACTAGGACTCAATCTCCTGGTTGGATGTTAAAAGCAGCAAAGTCCAAAGGCCGGGCTTGCGCCAGCTGAGCTTCCTGTTGAAGGGGTTTCACAAGAAGCAGGATCCTGGCCACAGATGGTTTTAAAAATGCATCACTTGCCTCTACCCCCCCACTAGGTGGAGACTTACCAGGGCAATTGCAAACAACGATTGAAAGGGAGATAACTGAATCTCTCTTCTGGGTTGGGCCCTCATTCTCACCAAAGCCAATGTCCAAAGCCCTACCCATGGCATCTTGGTTTCTATTACCAGCTTCAAAAGGTGTTTATTTCTCTCTTCATTGTTTTCTACCCGAGCCGAGCTCTGGGGGTGCCAGGGCCTATGGAGGTTCCATTGTGTTCCTAAAGAAGCCAAAACCCCTTGAAGGATCTTTCCTGCAAAATGAGTTCCCCTATCTGAATCTATTGCTTCTACAATGCTGTATCTTGGAATGATTTGTTCCAAAAATGCCTTAAGAACTGATCCTGTCATTACTGAAGTAGTTGGAAATACTTCTGGCCACCTTGCTAGCTGACATACGATTACCAGAAGATATTAAGCCTTGCCACTTGGGGCATCTCCGGAAAATCCACCTGGCATCTTTGGAAGGGCCATGCAGCCCAAGGCCTCCCTCCTCTAGCAAGTTACTTTGTAACTTGGCTGTTGGCTTTAGCACAGATCAAGCAACCTTCAACAGCTCCTTTTGCCAGTCTAAAAAGACCCCCAGCAACATACATCATGAGATAGGCTTCTGCCAATCCTCAGGAAGTGCAAGGACTCTCTTAATGGAGTTGCTTTAATATTGGTAGGGCCAAAGGTTCTGGTATCTCTTGTTTGCCATCCCTTGGAAACCAATTCTTGCCTTTTTTCTCTGCCACACGACTTTTAACTGTATGTCAAACTGCTGTGGTAGAAAAGACAGCTTCCTGGGCAGTGATGGAGTCACGGGGAGCAAAGGGGGCATCTTGGAGAGTTCTGGCAGAAGTGTGGCTTTCTGAGTTTCTTCATCCACCAAAAAGGAGACAGAGGAGTCCTGTAACATTCTTCAACTCCAGGGAGAGGCCATGGGGCTTTTGCCATGGAGTCTCTCAAATGATTGCGGGAAGCAGCCCCCTTCTGATGTTAAGTTCCTGGCAACAGCACCCTCTGAGGTACTCGGGAATTACAGACTTCCGGAACTGCCTACTCTATGCCCCCCTCTAATATGCACTCCCCTTTTGGAATGGAAAAGGAAGAAAACCAAACTATTCCTAATGCTGGGAAGTCTTTGCTGCCTTGCTCTAGGTTCGGGAATTTAGCAGGGCCTTGGCTGAGCAACAGTCTCTGTTGATTAGTAACAGTTTCTAGAACGAATACTTTCTTCTGTTACTTCCCTCCCTGTAAATTCCTAGCCTTGTCTAAGGAGAGATTCACACGGTCTCTTTGTAAAGACACATCTATCTTACTCCTTTCACTCCCACACCTTCCTTGCGGTGGAACGGCTCTCCCCGGCACAGCACCTGGCACAAAACCCCCGTATACGCACACACACCCCTGCACTTACCCTGCACTCCACTGCACACACACACACACACACACCTCCCGCACACTAACACCCCCTCCACATCCCCACCATGCTACTTGCAGTGGCCCCGCCCCTGCCATCCCCACCGGCTGGCAGCACCCACTCCTCGCATGCTTCCCCATGCCTTGCATTTCCTTGCTGCCTCCTCTGTAGCCTTCCCTCAACCTGCCTTTTCTCCCCTGCCTTGCACTGACTTGCTCACCCATCCCCCACCTGACTTCCTTTCACATTCGTCTAGGTCTGGCCTCATCTTTCCTTTTCCTTCTAGGACCCTCATTGCCTTGCCTCGCCTCGCAAAGCCACCACTTGCCTTGCCTTGCCCTTGAACCCCTCCCTTGCCTTGCATGACCTTGCTCACCCCTCCCCCACCTGGAATTCAACACCCCTTTTCAATGACATTTCTGGGCCTTGCCCTGCCCTTTCTGCTCCTCCGAGGAATCTCAAAGCTCTCAAGCATCTCCGGTGTTTCAGGATCCCATGAGAGGAAGACCAGGGGAGGACGCATGTTGCCACACTCATCTCTGTGGGCAGCCTTTGTCTGGGAGCAATCCTTGCATGTCTTGAACCTTGGAGGGGCAATTCACATTTTGCCCTTGAGCTCGGGGACCAGAAAGAGAGTTCTTTTGCATACAAGGGAAAGCAGGTAGCTCAAGTCTTTTAGGTACAGAGGAGAGATGACCCACGCGGGATCAAGGCCACACAGAGCACTTGGTCCTGGCCACTTTTGTGTACCAGCAGTCCTTGAATGTACTTCTCACCTGCCTTGCCTGGCCTTGCCTTGGCAACACAACACTTGCCTTGCCTTGCCCTGCTAGCCCTCTGGAGCCTTGCATTCCTTTGCACGGCCATGCCCAGCACATGACCTGCCTACTGTTTTCCTCCAGGGCCTTGGCTTGCTGAGCCCTTCCTGTTTCTGCCTGGCCTTCCCATCAGTGGCCCTTCCTTCCTACAGCCAGCCTTGCCTCTAACTTCTGGACCTTCTCTTGCCTACCACTCCATTTGCTTTCCCCTCACTGCTCTGGCCTTGCCTACCTCTCCCTTGACTTGCCCACAATTGCCTGCACTCGGTTTGCAGCGCCTTGCCTGCATGGAAGGCAAGGGAAAGAGTGGTAGGCCGGGCAAAGCAAAGCCAGCAAGTTGTAGGCAGTGCGAGGCAAGGCAGACGCAGGCAAAGGAAGCAGAGCAAGGGTACCTTAAGAAGAACTAGACAAGGCAAGGCCAAGAGACTCGGAGTGCCTTTCCTTGGGAAGGCAAGGACATAGTGCCAGTGTTGCTAGGGCAGATGTTAAGGTACCGTGGGGGGGAATAGTCCAGCAAGACATTTCTCTTCTGGCCCCTGTGCGTGTGGGGGCAATTGTTGGACATATTCAATACTGGAGGCGGATCAGTCGCTGGATGTGTTGTATTTTGGAGGAGGGGATGCCATTTCTTTGGAGATGGGCTTGTAGTTGCTCTCTTTGGCAAGGAAGGCAGGTTTGGATGTGCACATCAGGTACTCCTAGGGATTTTAAAGGCTTTTAGCAACAGGCAGAGCTCTCTCTGGGTTCGAGCTGTTGAGCTGTCAGTGGGAATGCAAAGGCCAAGCTCTTAAGCTATTTGTCCTGGTGCCTTCAGTGTGTGAGCAGTCCCTGGTGCCGTTGCCTTTGGATCCTGACTCTGGGAGAGGGAAGGCTTAGGATGGTACCTAGAGCTGAGAAGGAGAGTGCTGAGAACAGCGTGTGTGCTGCTAGTTTGAGGGGTGCAGGTGAAGTTGTAGGCAGCAAGATCTTCCTCAGCTGGCACTGTTTTGAGCCCTGTTTTTGCCAGATGGTTTCAAGTTGGTGGGCGGAATCTGCGAGAGGGAAAAGATTTGTTTGGGCCATTTGTTTGGTCTGGCTCTTGGAGTGTGGTGTAAAGAAGAGTGTGCTCTTGGAAGGGGAAGATGAGGGCAACCTTTTTGTCCTGACACCGTTGATTTGAGTGCAGGGCCGTTTGCAAGTTGCCTCTGTCTGCCCTTGGGGTGGTTTCGAGCTGGGCCAGGTGCTTGGCCTTCTTTTGCAAGTCTGCAGCGCCATCGTGTGGTTGTTTCCATGAGCGCTGACAGTGCCCGGCAAAAAGCGCTTGGCTGGCGCGGCCCCAGTCGTGTGGAAGCAGTTGGTGGAAGAGCTCCGCTGTGCATCCTGCCTCTTGGAGACATAAAAGGATGTAACCCTGCGCGTAGCGGGGAAGCAAGACGAATCTTTTCATTGTTGGCTGAGCAGTTTCTAAGCGGCAAAAGTAAAGGCAGTTTCAGCACGGCCTCTTTCTTTCAGAACCTTTTCTGTGCCATCATGAACATGCTCAACATGCCACTCGCACCCGCTGAACTGCATCAAAGGCCCTGGAGATAGGCGCTTTCCTTCAAGCTCTCTGTAGCATCCTACCCTCCACCTCTGGCGGATCCCAAAGCCCTTCCAAACATCCAGCAGCTGCACGCAGAGAACAAGTGCTAGAACAAGGCGTTGGCCTTCCTAGTCCTTTTAAAGTCTGTGAACTAGGCGAAACATTCCAGTGAGCAGCACTTTCCTTCGCAACTATATCTAGAGCATCATCACATTCTCTCCAAGTGGGTAAGTCCACCCTTGCAGCGCAGCGTTTGCAGCCACAGTTCGGACTGAGAGATAGGCCAGGTGAGAAAGCATTTCTTGACTATCCCTCTTCTCTGGAAGACTTGATACTCGCAGCGCGACCACGTCCACACACCTTCAGTGTGGCCAGGTTCAAGCAGCTAGAGCTCCCAGAGATGGGAGAGTCAGGAGAGAAGACGTTCCAAAAGTACCGTGTACTTACAGCAGCATTAAAACTGTGCACAGCAGTCTGCAGCACTGTAGACTGCGGCTTCTCCGACAGACGAGCCATCCCATTGTTGCCTCTCGCAGCCTGCTTGCTAGCTGCTCTCCTGAAGAAAAGAACTAGAAGAAAAAGCCAATGCTGGGCTGCACCTTCCCCTTGCCTTACGTAAAGCCACCTAAACTCCCCGCTGCACTCTCTACTTCCCCTCTCCTTGGAAGCGACCACTGTGTTTGCTGCATCTCGAAGCCTAAAGTTAAGCGCCAAAGTTTCCAAGGATGGTTGGAAGAGGGATAAGTAGTAGCACAAGGAAGTAGTTGTCGTTGAACTTCCTCCTTCTCAATGCTAACGTGAATTGGGCAGGCAGGCGAGTGCTAGCCACGCTCCTTTCTCAGTTTGTACGCTGCGGACACGAGTCCGGTGCTCTGCGCCTTCGTTCGGCCTCTTTAGTACCCATGTCGCTCTTTGATTCAGCCGGAGTCGAAGCGTCGTCTACTTCTCGCCCAGAGAGCACGGTGCCGGAAGAGAAATGCCCCAGCCGACTGCTTCTGCCGACACACGCCTGGTCTATGCACTTTCCCTCGCAGCGACATACAGCAGCACTTTCGGTCTTTCTTGTCGTCCAAATGGAAAGGGAAAGATTCTCTGCTATGTCCCGCCCAGAGAACAGTTTTAGGTCAACCAGCACGCCCAGAGCTTGCCCTCGACGCGTGGAAACTTGTGTTTGCACCACATTCAAGTGGTAGCCGTCTTTCCTTTACAGGCTGCAGAACGCCGTCAGATCCCGGTGCTCTCTGCACCTGCCTTCTCAGTTCCAATACCGCCGCGCACAATACAGCTTTGCAGGAAGCAAACACGCGGATAGTCATGTCGCTCAGAAGAACGTGCCAGGACGAAAAGATGTTCTTCCTTTCTCCTCGTCGCCCATATTGTGGTGCTGTATTAAAAGCCTTGGCCAGCGAAAGGCTAATCCAGCAAGTGTTTCTCACCTGATGCATTTCGCTGAGGGAGAGCTGAGGAAAATCCTTGCACAGCACACTGCGGATGCGTGCAGTACACATGCTGAAGAGAGCCACAGCTAAAAGCAATCGCTGGGCTTCAGTTCTGTCCAGACCGCAGAAGGCGAAGAACGAAGCAGCTGGGCACCGCGTTAACGTACTCAGTGGACCGAATTTCAAATGTTCAGCCAAGAGCTGCTTCACAAGCAGATTCAGCTGAGAATGCTCTGGCTGCTTCACAAAGTAAGGCGTAGCCGTTGCACTCTATCACACTATCAGGCCAGAAGAAGTTTCTTACACCTTCAATGCTGCAGAGTCCATGCAGCTGGAGCACACGCAGTAGGACGCGTCCAGATAGACGGCGTTCTTCAAGTACCCCCCTCCTCCAAGCAGCCTTGAAACTGAGCACAACACACTGCGGCTCGGGAGCTTCCCTCTCGGATAGACGTGCCGTCACGTTATTCACTCTCGCAGCTCCGTTGCCCACTAGCAGCAGGTGCTACCAAAGCAAAATGCTCCAGAAGTAAAAAGCACTGCTGAGCAAACCTTTTCCTTTGCCTCACGTAAAGCACTGTAAACTGTCCCCTGCACTCTTTATTTCCATTCTCCGCTGCATCTACCACTGTCATCTCTGCATCTCGAAGCATAAAGCTCGGCACAATTCTTCCCAGGGAAAGCTGGAAGAGAAATAGGTAGCAGCACAAGTAGCTGCAAGTGGAACTTTTGTTTTCAACTGCTAACGTGAATCCGAAAAGAAGCGAGCGGCAGCAACGCTTCTTCTTGCAGCCTGTGCGATGCGCACACCAGCTCGGTGCTCTGCGCCCTCATTCGTATGCTCTTCGTACCATGTCGCGCTTTTCATTCTGCCGGAGTCGAAGCGTCGTCTACTTCTCGCCCGGAGAGCACGGTGCCGGAAGAGAAATGCCCCAGCCGACTGCCCTTCCGAAACACACCAGGGCTATGCACTTTTCTCGCAGCGACATACAGCAGCACTTTCGGTCTTTTCTTGTCGTCCAAATGTAAAGGGAAAGATTCTCAGCAATGTCGGGCACAGAGAACAGTTTTAGGTCAACAAGCACGCCCAGAGCTTGCCCGCGACTCGTGGAAACTTGTGTTTGCACACATTCCAGTGGCAGCCCTCTTTCCTTTACAGCCTGCAGAGCGCCGTCAGATCGCGGTGCTCTCTGCACCTGCCTTCTCCCTTCCAAGTACCACTGCGCACAATACAGCCTTGCAGGAAGCAAAGGCGCGGATAGTCGTCTCGCAGAGAAGAACGTGCAAAGACGAAAAGATGTTCTTCTTTGCTCCTCCTCGTCGCCCAGATTGCGGTGCTGTACTGAAAGCCATGGCCAGCGAAAGGCTAATCCAGCAAGTGTTTCTCACCTGATGCATTTCGCTGAGGGAGAGCTGAGGAAAATCCTTGCACAGCACACTGCGGATGCGTGCAGTACACATGCTGAAGAGCGGCAAAACTCAAAGCCATCGCTGGGCTTCAGTTCTGTCCAGACCGCAGAAGGCGAAGAACGAAGCAGCTGGGCACCGCGTTAACGTACTCAGTGGACCGAATTTCAAATGTTCAGCCAAAAGCTGCTTCATAAGCAGATTCAGCTGAGAATGCTCTGGCTGCTTCACAAAGTAAGGCGCAGCCGTTTCCATTCATCACACTACCTGGCCAGAAGCAGTATCCTACACCTTCAATGCTGCAGCGTCCATGCAGCTGGAGCACACGCAGTAGGACGCGTCGAGATAGAAGGCGGTCTTCAAGTACCCCCTTCTCCAAGCAGCCTTGAAACTGAGCACAACACACTGCGGCTCGGGAGCTTCCCTCTCGGATAGACGTGCCGTCACGTTATTCACTCTCACAGCTCCGTTGCCCACTTGCAGCAGCTGCTACCAAAGCAAAATGCTCCAGAAGTAAAAAGCACTGCCGGGCTGTACTTTCGCCTTGCCGCACGTGAAGCACCATAAACTGTCCGCTGTACTCTGTATTTCCCTTCTCCGCCGCATCTACCACTGTCATCTCTGCATCTCGAAGCATAAAGCTCGGCACAATTCTTCCCAGGGAAAGCTGGAAGAGAAATAGGTAGCAGCACAAGTAGCTGCAAGTGGAACTTTTGTTTTCAACTGCTAACGTGAATCCGCAAAGAAGCGAGCGGCAGCCACGCTTCTTCTTGCCGCCTGTGCGATGCGCACACCAGCTCGGTGCTCTGCGCCCTCATTCGTATGCTCTTCGTACCATGTCGCGCTTTTCATTCTGCCGGAGTCGAAGCGTCGTCTACTTCTCGCCCGGAGAGCACGGTGCCGGAAGAGAAATGCCCCAGCCGACTGCCCTTCCGAAACACACCAGAGCTGTGCACTTTTCTCGCAGCGACATACAGCAGCACTTTCGGTCTTTTCTTGTCGTCCAAATGTAAGGGGAAAGATTCTCAGCAATGTCGGGCACAGAGAACAGTTTTAGGTCAACAAGCACGCCCAGAGCTTGCCCGCGACTCGTGGAAACTTGTGTTTGCACACATTCCAGTGGCAGCCCTCTTTCCTTTACAGCCTGCAGAGCGCCGTCAGATCGCGGTGCTCTCTGCACCTGCCTTCTCCCTTCCAAGTACCACTGCGCACCTTACAGCCTTGCAGGAAGCAAAGGCGCGGATAGTCGTCTCGCAGAGAAGAACGTGCAAAGACGAAAAGATGTTCTTCATTGCTCCTTCTCGTCGCCCAGATTGTGGTGCTGTACTGAAAGCCATGGCCAGCGAAAGGCTAATCCAGCAAGTGTTTCTCACCTGATGCATTTCGCTGAGGGAGAGCTGAGGAAAATCCTTGCACAGCACACTGCGGATGCGTGCAGTACACATGCTGAAGAGCGGCAAAACTCAAAGCCATCGCTGGGCTTCAGTTCTGTCCAGACCGCAGAAGGCGAAGAACGAAGCAGCTGGGCACCGCGTTAACGTACTCAGTGGACCGAATTTCAAATGTTCAGCCAAAAGCTGCTTCATAAGCAGATTCAGCTGAGAAGGCTCTGGCTGCTTCACAAAGTAAGGCGTAGCCGTTGCACTCTATCACACTATCAGGCCAGAAGAAGTTTCTTACACCTTCAATGCTGCAGAGTCCATGCAGCTGGAGCACACCAAGAAGGACGCGTCCAGATAGACGGCGTTCTTCAAGTACCCCCCTCCTCCAAGCAGCCTTGAAACTGAGCACAACACACTGCGGCTCGGGAGCTTCCTTCTCAGATAGACGTGCCGTCACGTTATTCACTCTCGCAGCTCCGTTGCCCACTTGCAGCAGCTGCTACCAAAGCAAAATGCTCCAGAAGTAAAAAGCACTGCCGGGCTGTACTTTCGCCTTGCCGCACGTGAAGCACCATAAACTGTCCGCTGTACTCTGTATTTCCCTTCTCCGCCGCATCTACCACTGTCATCTCTGCATCTCGAAGCATAAAGCTCGGCACAATTCTTCCCAGGGAAAGCTGGAAGAGAAATAGGTAGCAGCACAAGTAGCTGCAAGTGGAACTTTTGTTTTCAACTGCTAACGTGAATCCGCAAAGAAGCGAGCGGCAGCCACGCTTCTTCTTGCAGCCTGTGCGATGCGCACACCAGCTCGGTGCTCTGCGCCCTCATTCGTATGCTCTTCGTACCATGTCGCGCTTTTCATTCTGCCGGAGTCGAAGCGTCGTCTACTTCTCGCCTGAGAGCACGGTGCCGGCAGAGAAACGCTCCGGGCTTCTGCCTCTGCCGAAACACGCCTGGGCTATCCCTCTCAGCGTTAAGTAGCACAAAATGCTGTCTGCGTTGTGGTCTTAATCTTAAGGGAAAGATTCTCGGCTTCGGCTAGCACAGAGAACTTTGCTGGGACAATACATGTGTTTTATTATCCTTTCTCGCAAGAAGACTATGGTGCTTCTTTGGAACTGTTGGCCAGTGTAAGGCTAATCCAGCAAGTGCTTCTCTCCTGACACATTTCTCTGAGCGAGAGCTTCGGCGGACAGTTGGGCTCTGCGAAGCAGAAAGTCTGTGCTTGCACGTAGCGCTGAGGAGAATCTGTGCACAGCGCGCTCTGGATGCGTGCAGTACACACACTAAAGAGAGCCAAAGCTCAATGTCTCAGTTCTGTCCAGCGCCGGAAATTGAGAAGAACGCAGCCCCAGAGCTCTGGGCTGGAGTGTGCGATGGTTATGAGCTGTGCCGCTCTTCTGCGTGTCTACTGCACGCATCCATAGTGTACAGTGCAAGGATTTTCCTCAGCTCTCGCTCAGCGAAATGCATTAGAAGGGAAGCACATGCTAGATTAGCCATTCGTTAGCCCACGCTTTCAGTAGAGCACCACAATCTGGGCGACGAGGAAAAGCAAAGAAGAACATCTTTTCGTCTTTGCACGATCTTCTCTGCGAGACATCTCTCCACGTCTTTGCTTCCTGCAAGGCTGTAAGGTGCGCGGTGGTACTTGGAAGGGAGAAGGCAGGTGCAGAGAGCACCGCGATCTGACGGCGCTCTGCAGGCTTAAAGGAAAGAAAGCTACCACTTGAATGTGGTGCAAATACCAATTTCCACGCGTCGCGGGTAAGCTCCGGGTAAGCTTGGTGACCTAAAACTGGGCGCTGAGTGAGACGTAACCGAGAATCTTTCCCTTTGCATTCCGGCTCCAACGCAAACAGAATGTGATGCTACTTAGCGCTGCGAAGGAAAGTGCATAGCCCTGGTGTGTTTGGGAAGAATCAGCAGCCTGGAGCGTTTTTCTGGAGCCTTTCTCCGCTGGCACCGTGCTCTCTGGGCGAGAAGTAGACGACGCTTCGACTCCGGCAGAATGAAAGCGCGACATGGTACGAAGAGCATTAAAGAATGAGGGCAGAGGGCCGAGCTGGTGTGTGCATCGCACAGGCTGCAAGAGGAAGATTGGCTGTCACTCGCTTGTTTCCGGATTCACGTTAGCGTTTTAAAACAGAAAGTTCCACTTGCAGCTACTTGTGCTGCTGCCTATTTCTCTTCCAGCGTTCCCTGGGAGGAATTGTGCCGAGCTTTATGCTTCGAGATGCAGAGATAACAGTGGTAGATGCGGCGGAGAATGGAAATACAGAGCACAGCGGACAGTTTATGGTGCTTTACGTGAGGCAAGGGAAAGCGCAGCCCGGCAGTGCTTTTTACTTCTGGAGCATTTTGCTTTGGTAGCAGCTGCTGCATAGGGGCAACGGAGCTGCGAGAGTGAATAACGTGACGGCACGTCTATCTGAGAAGGAAGCTCCCGAGCCGCAGTGTGTTGTGCTCAGTTTCAAGGCTGCTTGGAGGAGGGGGGTACTTGAAGACCGCCTTCTAGCTCGACGCGTCCTACTGCGTGTGCTCCAGCTGCATGGACGCTGCAGCATTGAAGGTGTAGGATACTGCTTCTGGCCAGGTAGTGTGATGAATGGAAACGGCTGCGCCTTACTTTGTGAAGCAGCCAGAGCATTCTCAGCTGAATCTGCTTATGAAGCAGCTTTTGGCTGGACATTTGAAATTCGGTCCACTGAGTACGTTAACGCGGTGCCCAGTTGCTTCGTTCTTTGCCTTCTGCGGTCTGGACAAAACTGAAGCCCAGCGATGGCTTTGCCTTTTGGCGCTCTTCAGCGCGAACACTGCACGCATCCACAGTGTGCTGTGCACGGATTTTCCTCAGCTCGACGTACAATCATTTTCTTGCTGTTTCCAGAGTCTAAACTCTTCGTGAAACTCTCGCTCAGCGAGATGCGTCAGGAATGAGGCACTTGCTGGATGAGCTTTTCGCTAGCCAAGACTTTCAATACAGCACCACAATTCAGGCAAGAAGCAGGAGAAAGGAAGATCATCTTTTCGTCCTTCCACGTTCTTCTCTGCGAGATGACTATCCGTGTCTTTGCTTCCTGCAAGGCTGTAAGGGGCGCGGTAGTACTTAGAACTGAGAAGGCAGGTGCAGAGAGCACGGCGGTCTGACGGTGCTCTGCAGGCTGTAAAGGAAAGACGGCAACCACTTGAATGTGGTGCAAACACAAGTTTCCACGCGTCGCGGGTAAGCTCCGGGTAAGCTTGTTGACCTAAAACTGTGCGAGACGGAGCTGAGACTCTTTCCCTTTACATTTGGACGACAAGAAAGACCGAAAGTGCTGCTGTATGTCGCTGCGAGGGAAAGTGCATAGACCAGGCGCGTGTCAGCAGAAGCAGTCGGCTGGGGCATTTCGCTGCCGGCACCGTGCTCTCTGGGCGAGAAGTAGACGACGCTTCGACTCCGGCTGAATGAAAGCGCGACATGGGTACTAAAGAGGCCGAACGAAGGCGCAGAGCACCGGGCTGGTGTCCGCAGCGTACAAACTGAGAAAGGAGCATGGCTGGCACTCGCCTGCCTGGCCAATTCACGTTAGCATTGAGAAGGAGGAAGTTCAACGACAACTACTTCCTTGTGCTACTACTTATCCCTCTTCCAACCATCCTTGGAAACTTTGGCGCTTAACTTTAGGCTTCGAGATGCAGCAAACACAGTGGTCGCTTCCAAGGAGAGGGGAAGTAGAGAGTGCAGCGGGGAGTTTAGGTGGCTTTACGTAAGGCAAGGGGAAGGTGCAGCCCAGCATTGGCTTTTTCTTCTAGTTCTTTTCTTCAGGAGAGCAGCTAGCAAGCAGGCTGCGAGAGGCAACAATGGGATGGCTCGTCTGTCGGAGAAGCCGCAGTCTACAGTGCTGCAGACTGCTGTGCACAGTTTTAATGCTGCTGTAAGTACACGGTACTTTTGGAACGTCTTCTCTCCTGACTCTCCCATCTCTGGGAGCTCTAGCTGCTTGAACCTGGCCACACTGAAGGTGTGTGGACGTGGTCGCGCTGCGAGTATCAAGTCTTCCAGAGAAGAGGGATAGTCAAGAAATGCTTTCTCACCTGGCCTATCTCTCAGTCCGAACTGTGGCTGCAAACGCTGCGCTGCAAGGGTGGACTTACCCACTTGGAGAGAATGTGATGATGCTCTAGATATAGTTGCGAAGGAAAGTGCTGCTCACTGGAATGTTTCGCCTAGTTCACAGACTTTAAAAGGACTAGGAAGGCCAACGCCTTGTTCTAGCACTTGTTCTCTGCGTGCAGCTGCTGGATGTTTGGAAGGGCTTTGGGATCCGCCAGAGGTGGAGGGTAGGATGCTACAGAGAGCTTGAAGGAAAGCGCCTATCTCCAGGGCCTTTGATGCAGTTCAGCGGGTGCGAGTGGCATGTTGAGCATGTTCATGATGGCACAGAAAAGGTTCTGAAAGAAAGAGGCCGTGCTGAAACTGCCTTTACTTTTGCCGCTTAGAAACTGCTCAGCCAACAATGAAAAGATTCGTCTTGCTTCCCCGCTACGCGCAGGGTTACATCCTTTTATGTCTCCAAGAGGCAGCATGCACAGCGGAGCTCTTCCACCAACTGCTTCCACACGACTGGGGCCGCGCCAGCCAAGCGCTTTTTGCCGGGCACTGTCAGCGCTCATGGAAACAACCACACGACGGCGCTGCAGACTTGCAAAAGAAGGCCAAGCACCTGGCCCAGCTCGAAACCACCCCAAGGGCAGACAGAGGCAACTTGCAAACGGCCCTGCACTCAAATCAACGGTGTCAGGACAAAAAGGTTGCCCTCATCTTCCCCTTCCAAGAGCACACTCTTCTTTACACCACACCTCTTTGGCCCAAACAAATCTTTTCCCTCTCGCAGATTCCGCCCACCAGCTTGAAACCATCTGGCAAAAACAGGGCTCAAAACAGTGCCAGCTGAGGAAGATCTTGCTGCCTACAACTTCACCTGCACCCCTCAAACTAGCAGCCCACACGCTGTTCTCAGCACTCTCCTTCTCAGCTCTAGGTACCATCCTAAGCCTTCCCTCTCCCAGAGTCAGGATCCAAAGGCAACGGCACCAGGGACTGCTCACACACTGAAGGCACCAGGACAAATAGCTTAAGAGCTTGGCCTTTGCATTCCCACCGACAGCTCAACAGCTCGAACCCAGAGAGAGCTCTGCCTGTTGGGAAAAGCCTTTAAAATCCCTAGGAGTACCTGATGTGCACATCCAAACCTGCCTTCCTTGCCAAAGAGAGCAACTACAAGCCCATCTCCAAAGAAACGGCATCCCCTCCTCCAAAATACAACACATCCAGCGACTGATCCGCCTCCAGTATTGAATATGTCCAACAATTGCCCCCACACGCACAGGGGCCAGAAGAGAAATGTCTTGCTGGACTATTCCTCCCCACAGTACCTTAACATCTGCTCCAGCAACACTGGCACTATGTCCTTGCCTTCCCAAGGAAAGGCACTCCGAGTCTCTTGGCCTTGCCTTGTCTAGTTCTTCTTAAGGTACCCTTGCTCTGCTTCCTTTGCCTACGTCTGCCTTGCCTCGCACTGCCTACAACTTGCTGGCTTTGCTTTGCCCGGCCTACCACTCTTTCCCTTGCCTTCCATGCAGGCAAGGCGCTGCAAACCGAGTGCAGGCAATTGTGGGCAAGTCAAGGGAGAGGTAGGCAAGGCCAGAGCAGTGAGGGGAAAGCAAATGGAGTGGTAGGCAAGAGAAGGTCCAGAAGTTAGAGGCAAGGCTGGCTGTAGGAAGGAAGGGCCACTGATGGGAAGGCCAGGCAGAAACAGGAAGGGCTCAGCAAGCCAAGGCCCTGGAGGAAAACAGTAGGCAGGTCATGTGCTGGGCATGGCCGTGCAAAGGAATGCAAGGCTCCAGAGGGCTAGCAGGGCAAGGCAAGGCAACTGTTGTGTTGCCAAGGCAAGGCCAGGCAAGGCAGGTGAGAAGTACATTCAAGGACTGCTGGTACACAAAAGTGGCCAGGACCAAGTGCTCTGTGTGGCCTTGATCCCGCGTGGGTCATCTCTCCTCTGTACCTAAAAGACTTGAGCTACCTGCTTTCCCTTGTATGCAAAAGAACTCTCTTTCTGGTCCCCGAGCTCAAGGGCAAAATGTGAATTGCCCCTCCAAGGTTCAAGACATGCAAGGATTGCTCCCAGACAAAGGCTGCCCACAGAGATGAGTGTGGCAACATGCGTCCTCCCCTGGTCTTCCTCTCATGGGATCCTGAAACACCGGAGATGCTTGAGAGCTTTGAGATTCCTCGGAGGAGCAGAAAGGGCAGGGCAAGGCCCAGAAATGTCATTGAAAAGGGGTGTTGAATTCCAGGTGGGGGAGGGGTGAGCAAGGTCATGCAAGGCAAGGGAGGGGTTCAAGGGCAAGGCAAGGCAAGTGGTGGCTTTGCGAGGCGAGGCAAGGCAATGAGGGTCCTAGAAGGAAAAGGAAAGATGAGGCCAGACCTAGACGAATGTGAAAGGAAGTCAGGTGGGGGATGGGTGAGCAAGTCAGTGCAAGGCAGGGGAGAAAAGGCAGGTTGAGGGAAGGCTACAGAGGGGGCAGCAAGGAAATGCAAGGCATGGGGAAGCATGCGAGGAGTGGGTGCTGCCAGCCGGTGGGGATGGCAGGGGCGGGGCCACTGCAAGTAGCATGGTGGGGATGTGGAGGGGGTGTTAGTGTGCGGGAGGTGTGTGTGTGTGTGTGCAGTGGAGTGCAGGGTAAGTGCAGGTGTGTGTGTGCGTATACGGGGGTTTTGTGCCAGGTGCTGTGCCGGGGAGAGCCGTTCCACCGCAAGGAAGGTGTGGGAGTGAAAGGAGTAAGATAGATGTGTCTTTACAAAGAGACCGTGTGAATCTCTCCTTAGACAAGGCTAGGAATTTACAGGGAGGGAAGTAACAGAAGAAAGTATTCGTTCTAGAAACTGTTACTAATCAACAGAGACTGTTGCTCAGCCAAGGCCCTGCTAAATTCCCGAACCTAGAGCAAGGCAGCAAAGACTTCCCAGCATTAGGAATAGTTTGGTTTTCTTCCTTTTCCATTCCAAAAGGGGAGTGCATATTAGAGGGGGGCATAGAGTAGGCAGTTCCGGAAGTCTGTAATTCCCGAGTACCTCAGAGGGTGCTGTTGCCAGGAACTTAACATCAGAAGGGGGCTGCTTCCCGCAATCATTTGAGAGACTCCATGGCAAAAGCCCCATGGCCTCTCCCTGGAGTTGAAGAATGTTACAGGACTCCTCTGTCTCCTTTTTGGTGGATGAAGAAACTCAGAAAGCCACACTTCTGCCAGAACTCTCCAAGATGCCCCCTTTGCTCCCCGTGACTCCATCACTGCCCAGGAAGCTGTCTTTTCTACCACAGCAGTTTGACATACAGTTAAAAGTCGTGTGGCAGAGAAAAAAGGCAAGAATTGGTTTCCAAGGGATGGCAAACAAGAGATACCAGAACCTTTGGCCCTACCAATATTAAAGCAACTCCATTAAGAGAGTTCTTGCACTTCCTGAGGATTGGCAGAAGCCTATCTCATGATGTATGTTGCTGGGGGTCTTTTTAGACTGGCAAAAGGAGCTGTTGAAGGTTGCTTGATCTGTGCTAAAGCCAACAGCCAAGTTACAAAGTAACTTGCTAGAGGAGGGAGGCCTTGGGCTGCATGGCCCTTCCAAAGATGCCAGGTGGATTTTCCGGAGATGCCCCAAGTGGCAAGGCTTAATATCTTCTGGTAATCGTATGTCAGCTAGCAAGGTGGCCAGAAGTATTTCCAACTACTTCAGTAATGACAGGATCAGTTCTTAAGGCATTTTTGGAACAAATCATTCCAAGATACAGCATTGTAGAAGCAATAGATTCAGATAGGGGAACTCATTTTGCAGGAAAGATCCTTCAAGGGGTTTTGGCTTCTTTAGGAACACAATGGAACCTCCATAGGCCCTGGCACCCCCAGAGCTCGGCTCGGGTAGAAAACAATGAAGAGAGAAATAAACACCTTTTGAAGCTGGTAATAGAAACCAAGATGCCATGGGTAGGGCTTTGGACATTGGCTTTGGTGAGAATGAGGGCCCAAGCCAGAAGAGAGATTCAGTTATCTCCCTTTCAATCGTTGTTTGCAATTGCCCTGGTAAGTCTCCACCTAGTGGGGGGGTAGAGGCAAGTGATGCATTTTTAAAACCATCTGTGGCCAGGATCCTGCTTCTTGTGAAACCCCTTCAACAGGAAGCTCAGCTGGCGCAAGCCCGGCCTTTGGACTTTGCTGCTTTTAACATCCAACCAGGAGATTGAGTCCTAGTTAAGGAGTAGAAAGAAGCGCCAGTGCTGGTGAAATGGTGTGGCCCATTCCAAGTGTCACTGACGACAGAAACAGCCGTCAAGTAAGCTGAACACAGGTGAACCCATCACTCTCGGGTCAAGGTCTCTGAAGCCTCAGAGATTTGCACATCTCAGCTGGAGGAGAAGGCCGGGAGGCCGTGACTGACACTCTGCAGGAGTGGGCCGGAGCAGTAGCCAGTGCTTCGACATCGGAAGAAGCCCCGCAGTCCTACCTTCAGACCGTCTGCTGAAATAGACTGTAAAGGCATCCCTCCTCTAGAATCTCCACTCACTTGGGGGCTAATACTTGTGGCCATTTTGTTACGTTAAGTGGTTTCTGTGTCTTCAATTGCCACAGGTGCTGCAGAAGACAACGGGAAAATTAGACTAGCTAATTAGATGACACTATTAAAACATTTTCCTTACTAATTCTACTTTGATATGGTCAGCTGAGTTTAGGCCAGGAGTGGGAGAATCAATTTGCAGCCTTAGGAGAAGAAGTAGCAAAAGTTTTTAACCTTAGCAATTGCTGGCTCTGTGGAAGGCCAGGAGGATCTGAAGAGTGGCCATAGTTGGCTAGCCCAGCTGAACCTAAATGGTGGGTCAATGTGAGGGCCACAGTGGGATGGGATTTGGGGCCAAAGAAGGAAGTTCATGGCCACTTCATTCTTCTCCAACAGGCACTTATTGCCTAAATAGGATAGGGCGTGTCTTTGTAGGAAAAGGCAATTGTCAATTGACTTTCCCTCTGGGCTTGAACAACTGGGTTTGGACCCCCAATTGCCCTCCTTCCAATTGTTCCAAATATCAAGGCAAATGCAATCAAATACCTGTTCGGCTCACTAACAGTAGCTGCGTAAGGCGTTCTTATCACACTTACCAAAAATATTTGGAAGCCTGTAAAGCAATGGGGAGGGACAAGGGGTTTTTTTGACCACCTGTTTTTGAGCAGTCCCCACAAAAATTCCACAAGTAGAAGACATGTTGTTTGTGATTATCAGTGGGAATGGCCACACCGGATTGGAACTCAAAGCCTTTTAGTGAGTTCTGCTCCAAATCCAACCAAGCAGCTTGCAGATGTAAATGTAGGTGGGAACCCTGTGCGGGAGCTTGGAAATGCAAATGCTGGGACCCTTATGGTGGGGCAACTCTTGTTGGAGGACCGTTAGGCCCGGGAATCCTGCTGTATTTTGAGCCACCAATTGATGACCATGGGTATGTTCCTTTGCTAATGGAACACGGGCTTTGAAAGGACAGTATTGGATTTGTGGCCAACATGCTTAGCTCAGGTTACCTCCAAACTGGTCAGGGATATGGTATATTTAGTAGACTGTTGTTCTTTTTGCTACTACAAGTTCTGGGAAATCGCTTAGGAATCAAAATCTGTGATGATTTAATTAGAGAAAAGCAGTCAGCTGATGCAGCCCTGGCTGGAGGGAGCACCCCAAAACGGGGAAATGATGAACGGCCAACAGAACAAGTTACCCAACACGATGGACCAGCCCCTTGGAAACCTAAGGAATTAATCCCAGATGCCTGGGAACCCATTTATCATTTGAAGGAGATAATTAGGTTACAAGCTGTCTCAGAAATAATTACCAACCAGCCAGCCACAGCGCTTGACCTTTTTGCTGAGCAACCCACTTAAATGAGGAAAGCAGTAATTCAACATTGGATGGTATTAGATTATCTGTTAGCAGAAGAAGGAGGAGTTTGTGGGAAATTAAATGACTCGAGCTGCTGTTTGCAAGCAGATGACAGCGGAAAAGTGGTCAAACAAATAACAAAGGAAATAACGTCAGCTCGTGGACCTGTCCAAATGTTGAAAGGATGGGGATGGGACATGTTTTCATGGTTAACTGGCCAGCTCTGGGCTAAATGAATACGATTCCTCCTCTTATATGCTATAGCAACTCTCATCTTTTTACCATGTGTGACACCATGCTGGCTGCAGCTCTTTCAGCAGGTGCTCAAGGGGATGCCGCTAGCAGCCATGCCTACCTGATCCAGAAATGACTACAAAAGGACAGAAAAGGATGTCACTGCAAATAATAGCAAAACCCAAGAAGACTCCAGAAGAAAAAATTAAATCCATGGTAATTAAGGTTTGTAAAGGCAAATACAGAGCAAATAAAAAGAGGAGGGATTAAAAGGAATGAGATGGATGAGTCTTTACAAAGAGACCGTGTGAATCGGCCTGTAGACAAGGCTAGGAAGTTATGGCTAGTGAAGTAACAGAAGAAACTAGGAGTTCTCTAGAACTGTTACTAATCATCAGAGACTGTTGATTAATCAAGGCCGTGTTAAATTCCTGAACCTAGAGCAAGGCAACAAAGACTTAAGAGCATTAGGAATGGGGTTCTTTTCTTTCTTCTCGATGCCAAGAGGGGGGTGCATATTAGAGGGGGGCGCATAGAGTAGGCAGTTCCGGAAGTCTGTATCTCCCGAATACCTCAGCCAGTGGGGAAAAGGAAGAGGGTGCTGTGGCCGGGAACTTGGCATCAAAAGGGGGCTGCATCCCGCAACCGTTTGACAGACGCCATGGGAAAAGCCCCATGGACTCTCCCTGTAGTCGAAGAATGTTGCAGGACTCCTCTGTCTCCTTTTCGGATATAAACCTCAGGCATCGTGGATTAATTTTCCCTAACGGCAGCGACCTGCCGCGTGGTCTCCGTGCTCCTCTCCAGCCCCCCGGGACGTGTAAAATAGTTCCCAGCGGCTCCCACCGCGCGTTGCAGACGGCTGCGCGGCCCCGGGGCTGCCCGCAGTGCTCCCCTGCCCCGCCAGGGCTGCCCGCGGGCTGCGGAGCCGCCTCGCCACCGGCGCGGCCAGGGCTGGGGCCCTTCTCGACAGCAGCCGAGGGGCTGCAGAGCGGGCGGCTGCCGGACGATCAGCTATTTTATGCCGCGCGGTGCTGCCGCCTCCATCTAGCTCTCCATCGCGCCGCCGCCCGCCGCCCGCCTGGCGCGCTCACGCTCGGCCGCGCTCGCCGCCCGCCCAGCCTCGCCGGAAGCTCTCCCGCCCGGGCTGTGCCCCGGCTCCGCCGGCAGCTCGGCAGGGCCCGGCCGCACGCGTGCTGCGTGGCTCGGAGCAGCCGCGTTGCGCCGCAGGCGACGGGGAAGGCGGGGCGGGCCGGCGCCATCGTGGTAGCGCGAGGAGAGGAGCGCCCGGGCGGGGCGGCGAGCGGCGCGGCGGTGAGCGCTTCTGCTTCCTGTCGCTCGGCGGCCGCCCACGGCAGGTGCCGTGTGACCCCGCGGAGCGGCGGGGCCGGCCGGGCGGTGCGCGGCGAGGCTTTCGGCCAGCGGCGGCCACAGCGAGAGGCTGCTGGCACTGCCCGTGCCGGTGGAGAGAGCGGGGATCCGAGGCCGGCCTTCCCCGGGCGACGAGGGGAGGCCGCCTTTGCCGCGCTGCCCTCCGTGCAGCATGTGGCCGATTCCGGCGAACCCGGGGTCTCCGCAGCGGCGCGGGCGGGAGGGAAGTGGGGAGCGCGCTCGGTGCCGTGCCGGCCGCTCCCGGCCAGCGCTGCGCTGCGCCGAGGCGTTTTCCCGCCCGTCCTGGGAAGGACATAAGCGACACCGTAGTTGGAGCTTAGCTGTCAGGGGGTACAACTTCCCTCCATTGGCGACCTCCTTTTCCCTCTGATTCAGCTACCTTGTGGTAGGTGCGATGGTGCTGAAGAAGGGTGGCGGCTTGGCACAGTTGCTGTCATAGGTGGTGCGAGAGCTCCACGCAAGGAGCTTTGAGTGGCATGTGTGAGGGTAGGAGGGTACGGCACCCATAGCTGAAGGCAAAAAAGGTCAGGGCATGTCATCAGCCGCAGTCGTGCTAAGTTGTTCATCTTTGCAAACTGCTTGCCGAGTTGTTCCTTTCTTAGGTAATGGGGTTTTGTATCAACCAGAACTGCAAATGGTCAGTATTTGCAGACAAGGTTACTTGGACTGTTGTTGAAGTGAGTGTAGCAGTTTCTATGGCATTCTGCAAAAAAAGTGACAGGTCTCCCTGTGTTCCCCAGTTCTTAACAAAGATGAAGTTAACAAACCCCTGAAAAGAGGTTTTGCAAAACTTCAGGGATATTTTCCTACTAGTACTGTAGAGACAACCATAGTCACCTTGTCTTTCCAAAAGTGAAGGTTCCCTATTTTTGTCCAAGAGCATCAAGTGCTTTTGATCAGCGTTTGTGTGCATGCATTAGCCTCGTTCTTGCTCTTCCTTGGAGAACTTTTACAATACTCACATGATCTGTGTAGGCTGCAGACTGCAGTGGTGAACTTCAAGGCTTCCAGCAGAAGGGAGATGCTATCCACATTTTGGATTCTCCTTAGTCTGAACCTTCAACGTCCAAGGCTTCACTTTTCAAGCAGTTGGAAGAGCTCCAAATTAAGACATGAACAGGTCTTAATTGACCTTGCCACCGCCTCAGTTAGTCAAGTAATGCTGTGCATTGGATTTGACTAGTGCAACATGTGCTTAAAATATGTAGAGTAACTCCTCGATTACCCTCTCAGAAGGGTTGGAATGGAGAACAAGGAGTTCCCAAGACAAATATTTGGTGTACGAGGAGTAGAATTTAGGAGTTGATTGCAGAGCACTGCATGCACAAATGTCTAAGGAGAATCCATCTTTTGATGTCCCATCTATGCTTGTTCTCATTTGAAATCCTGCACATTCTGCAGGCTGGTTTTGTTAGGCTTGGGGCTGGGGAAGGAGTGATGGTGGGGGAGGAGTGGGTGTTGGTTTTGGGTTATTTTTTTGTTTCCAGAATAGTGTACACAGAACTTGTGCCCAAAACCAGCAGTAGGAAACAATGCAGGTATAAAAGAAGGTCACAGAAATGTCAGATAATACGAATCTGAAAGCTCTTCAGTATTTTACTCAGGAGTTTCACTCTAACAAGGTGATTTTCCTTCACAGAAATGTAGTGGCAGGCTTATGCCATGCTAGAAGTGATGACCTTTCTCTGCCCCAAATTGAGCAGCAAAAGGTTTTGGCTCTTAATTTGAACCCCTGAGCCAGCTGTGTTTCAGGCTGCAGAAGCTGCAGCTGTTGTGGCAGACGCAGGGTGCAGCCCTGCCTGCCAGTTCCGAGCTGGCCTGCGCTGGTGGCAGCCGTCAGCGCCCGGGGTCCCCTGTGCCACCCATGCCAGGGCTCTGCCTGCCTGCCTCGCAGCCCTGGTAGCCTCAGGGAAACATCGCACTACTCCATCTGCTTTAAAAACAAACAAGCAAACAAAAAGCTCCCTGTAAATATATGTAGAAGTCTTGAAACTAATTCTCAGCGCTTGCTCGGAGTTTGTTGATGGAGCAAATGGATTTTGGATAAACTGCTATTGCTAGTACTACTTAGGTTCCTAAACTTCAGAAGGGAGGCTATGGTGGTCACGTACCCCTGAGGAATGTTGGGAACAGTAAGACAGCTCAGTCATTTCAAGGTGGCCAGAAAATGGGTGTGGCAGTGGAGTGGACACTCTGTGAGTAGGTAGCCTTAAGTCATGTAACGACATGCACTTCAGTGGGAATTTTGCATCAACACCAAGAGATTGTGTCATGATGTGTTGCGTAACAACAAATTGGGCCAAAATTCTGCTGATTTTGACCAAGGTGGATGGGCCACCTTCACTTAAGCTGGCAAAGGGACATAAGTCAATGATGTTTGAAAAACAGCCATGAAACATAGCCCCTTTAGTTTGTTGCTCTGTTGCAAGTCTGCAAAGCTCTGTTGACAGGTCATTGGAAGTAGCTGTTGGAATCTAAGTGCAGTTGGACGCTTTGTCAGTCAGCATCAGCAGGAGGCTTAACGGTTTAGGTTGAGAGGTGGTGCATGGTTTTTTTTCAGAGGAATGGCCCAGTGAAGAGCAGTGTTCACTGCCATGACTACCGTTGTAGCCTTCAAGAGCAATGGTTCATTCAGAGAGAACTTCCTTGGTTCTGCTGGTTTGGTTTCGCAGCTGGAGCAAAGGTACAGCACTGGAAGCAATTCCTAGGGCAGAAGCGGGAGATATCCGAAGCTCTGGACTTCGTTGCCTAAGTGAGCGTAGTCTAATTGGAAGAGTGGTGAGCATCAGTGATATCAGATTTTTTACAAGTTCTTAATTCTGTCAAAACAAGAAAGAAGGAGAGTGATGAAGATGAAATCCTTTCCTCTTCAATCTGCCTACGCAACAACTTCAGCTGTAGTTGTAATGTGTATTCACCTATTTTGAATTGCCCAAAACCAGGCCTAGAGATGCTTCAGAGTCAGAGAAGCGGGTATTTGCTTTATTCGGCGCTGGGTGCATGGGGGATCACTCCTCCTAACACACACACACAGAGCACTCCATACAGTCCAGCATTATGTGTAAAATTTATGAACATTCATCACAATTCTTGGGATAGGAGTGGTTCTAGAAATTACTTCTCGGAAGTCATTAATATCATTAGCATACGTGCCATGCATGCGCTGTGTACGCTGATGGGCGCACTGAGGAAGGCTCCTCTTCTTCCTCGAGGGTCTTTCTGATGAAGATCAGTAGTCTTTGTCACAATGCACTTTTTACCTTTCTTTCTGGAGCATGCGCAGTTCTTCGGTGGCTGATGCAGCGATCTCTGTGCCGGTTTTCAAAAGATCCTGTTCCTCTTATCTTGACAAGATTAAGGCGAATCCTGCTGCTTAGGTTTTGTGATTAACATTTGCTGTCTCTTAGTAGTTCACTCGTGTTTACATGAGTTAACTATGGATCAACCCCCTTCTCAATTTTAGCACTGAAAGGATATTAGAGTCATTTAAAGAGATGTCTCCTATGGAGTACTATAAAACTGCCATAATGGTAAGACGTTTTCATACAGTAGTTTTAGCACAGAAGTAATATATGTACAATCTTGGATGTTTCATCCTGCTGGCTCAGGAGCCAGTATTGAGCTTTTCTCCTTTAAATCCAGTCTTAGAGCTCTGCAAGGATCACTGCAGCATGACGTTGTGACAAGGGGATGCTGATTCATGCATAAACCTTTGACGCTTTCCTTCTATCTTCAAGCAGCTTTGAAAACCAGTGATTATCTGGCATGTTGCGACTTGAGAGTCATGGTAAAGGTTTCACCAAACACTTTGTAATATCAGGCTACAGCTTTCATTCCTAAGGAAAGAGCATTGAGCAGATTGCTGGCAAAATGCTGAAAGAATGAGCCAAAACCAAAATCCTTTAATGGGAAAGATGGAAAAAATTTAGATGTGTTTATTTGAACTAAAAATAATGTGGACCAAGCCTAAATGTATTTCACACTAAATTCTTAGAACTGATTTTAAGGGAAGAAGTGAGAAAGATGAATTCCCAAGCGGAATTTTCAGCAGCATAATATTGAGCATTTATTAGTAGAACAAAGGCATATCACAGTGCAGGAGCACTTAGCAATATTGCTAGAGGCGTGGCTCCATTCATTTTACTGTGAACTTTAGTACTTCTTTAAACATAGTCCTTAAGCCCAGAAAGTCATTTACACTTCACTCAACTTTCCCCCCTCCGTCTCTGCCCCCTTGCGCCAGCACACGCCAGCACACTGCCACCTCGGTCCTCTGAGTAGCTCCAGAATTGAAGGCAGGCACCCCCCTCCGGTGCCTCCTCAGTCTCCAACCTAATTTGTAGTTGATGGGTTCTTTGGGAGGTGTGAGTTTTGATGAGATAACAGACTTCCTGGGATGCATGCGGTTTATCTTCTTTGTTTCTTGAAGATGTCTTGGTTTCCACCTCTGTAATTTCTCAACTTAAAGGACATTTATTATCATGTGTTTCTTCCTACGTTTCCCAACATGTTACCACTCATTCGAAGTTACAATTTACTCTAGTCTTGTTTTTACTTACCTATATTTTACCTTAACACTATTTCTACATAGTACATTCTCACTTCTAAATGTTAAAGTGATAGATGCGAAAGACAAAATTTATCGTTCACTCATTTATCACAGGAGGAATGTGTTAGCTGCTTGTGTTGCAGTTCACTTGTAATTGTGGTCTATTACCGCAGGCCTGGGCCCTAGGGTGTATCACTGTGTCCCGCAGCCATAGGGAGGAGGAGGAGAGAAGATCCAGCAGGCAGGAATTGTGCACCAAGATTTATTCATTTAATTATTTCACAAACTCTTTTACAGACTTTTTTCTTCATAGTCTAATTGGACAAAGGATCAGCCCCCCCCCTTGGGGTGATTGGCTAAAATCCTAAACCATCCATTGTCAAAATATTTTTCTACTAGACCATAAACCAGACTTTTCAAGGTTGCAGGTGGCTTGGTTGTTTACATACTCTGCTACCTCTTCTGTGAGAGAGAAAAGTCTCTCACAGACTTAGAAAATAGCAAGAAAATCCTCGCTAGCAGCATTTTGGTATCTACAATTCCCCCTTTTTGTTTGATAAGATAACAACTCCACTATTAATCCTAAATAGAAATTTACATCAGTTATTAATTCTAAATATGTCCTTAAGGCTTTAACGATCTGACTCCATAACAAGAAATTTAAAGTTCAGTCTCTGCTTGTGGAAGGACCATCCCAGTCTCTGCTTGTAGAAGGACCATCTGCCTGATGGTCAACATCTTGGTCATCATCAGAAGAGTCTGATGGCTGATGATCTACATTCTGGTGGCCACTTGGATGGTTGGTGTTCTGGTCATCATTTGGAGGTTGCCTGTTCTGCCTCTGGTGCCGTAGGGCAGGGCGAACACATTTTGCAGCTAGCCACCGTACCCCAGTATCTGTAGAAACGCAAGCATAGCCACGACCCCAAACCATAAGTTCCCGCAGGCCTTCCCACTGGTTAGTGAGTAAATTCCACACCCAGACTTTTGCCCAGGGCAGTTGTCTCTTGCCTGCAGATTGCAATGAGAGAAAGTGATTCAGAAGAACAGGATTCTTTGAATTTTGTGGTACCGTAAGGTGATTAATTGTATACGAGCTTTTGCTAGTCGGCTTCAGTAACCAAATTCAAAGGTTCCTGTGAGAATCGTTGAAAAGCCATGATAACAGCCCTTAATTCAACTAACTAAGCAGAGTCTGACTCGGATTGGTGTGTTAATCAACCACTGCAAAGGCAGTGTAGGATACTGTGCACCTTTGCGCACAGTGACCCCTGCTAAAAATTTGTCCCGATCCGTATGCCCCAGGCTGCCAACACATCCCGTCCCCAAAGGTTAAGGGAAGTGGTAGTAACATAAGGCCTAATTGTAGCTGTGTGCCCCTCTGAGTCCTTCACCGTCACAGGCCGTTCGCTTCAATAGCTCTGTGTGGTTCATCCTCATCCTGTGATGGCCGATCCCACTGGGGGTAAAGGCCATGAGGGAGGCCACGCAGAGAAGGAGATGATAGTTACATCAGCACCAGTATCAATCAAACCTTGAAGCTGAGTCCAGGGCGGACGGGCGTTCGGCAGGATCAGGGTACACGTCATCTGTGGCCTTTGGTCAGAGATGTCTGCAGTCCAGAAGGCCTGCAGAAGTCCTGTAGATCCACTGCCGTTATCTTTGTGAGTTTGTTGTTCTATCCTGGGGACACAAGACTTAAAAGGCACTAATTTAGCAAGGCAGGTCTTTTCAGGAATAGTTACAGGGGGTTTTCAAATTCCCTATAAAACTGAGGACAAGGCTCCGAGGAGCGGATTCCCATCAATCCGACCTCATCCTCATCCTATCGCATTAAACCTGTTAGAAGCCAGACCTGAACAGCCCCTCTCTTCCTTTGTCTCTGAGCTAACGTGAGCCGACATCAACGGCTCCTGCCGTGTTTCCCTCTGCAAAGAAGCCAGCTAGCTAGCCCAGCAAGCTCTTTTCCTGATCCCGAAGTCGCTTCAGCGACGCGTGGAGGTAACGCAGCTGGACTGTCTCTGACCAGGGGCACGCCAGAGTCAGTGCCTCGAGCACCAAACGCTGCGTTATTGGACATTGAAGGTTCAGGCTAAGGAGAATCCAAAACGTGGACAGCATCTCCCTTCTGCTGGAAGCCTTGAAGTTCACCACTGCAGTCTGCAGCCTACACAGATCATGTGAGTATTGTAAAAGTTCTCCAAGGAAGAGCAAGAACGAGGCTAATGCATGCACACAAACGCTGATCAAAAGCACTTGATGCTCTTGGACAAAAATAGGGAACCTTCACTTTTGGAAAGACAAGGTGACTATGGTTGTCTCTACAGTACTAGTAGGAAAATATCCCTGAAGTTTTGCAAAACCTCTTTTCAGGGGTTTGTTAACTTCATCTTTGTTAAGAACTGGGGAACACAGGGAGACCTGTCACTTTTTTTGCAGAATGCCATAGAAACTGCTACACTCACTTCAACAACAGTCCAAGTAACCTTCTCTGCAAATACTGACCATTTGCAGTTCTGGTTGATACAAGCCCCCATTACCTAAGAAAGGAACAACTCGGCAAGCAGTTTGCATAGATGAACAACTTAGCACGACTGCGGCTGATGACATGCCCTGACCTTTTTTGCCTTCAGCTATGGGTGCCGTACCCTCCTACCCTCACACATGCCACTCAAAGATCCACCTGTGACAGCAACTGTGCCAAGCCGCCACCCTTCTTCAGCACCATCGCACCTACCACAAGGTAGCTGAATCAGAGGGAAAAGGAGGTCGCCAATGGAGGTGTTATAAACATATATTATATTGGCTTCTCGCAAAGTATAAAGTAGATATTATATAATGTTAGAAATGCTTTTTGCTGTGTGGATGTAGTTTTCTCTCTTTTTAGCAAGAATGTTAACAAGTGTGAGCACGTAAGATAACCTCCAAACGAACAGAGGATGAGGCCCGAAAAGCTGCTAATCAACACTTTGTCTAGGGAGCAAAAGGGCCCAAATGCTACTCCGCCCGGAGAACAGGCGGCCAGGAGAGTCCAAGAGCCGTTATCACCACTCTGCCTGGAGAGACGAAGAGGCCCAAAGCTGCAATCAGCCCTGACTGTCTGGAGAATTAAGAAATCCACCCTACCATCGACTCTTGCCTAGCGGGCCCAACCCCAAGAATCAAGAGAAATAAAACCACAAGGCAGAAGACTACGCATGCTCTAAAAAGGCGGAACCAAGGAGTGGCCATGCAGAACAGCTCCAGGAAAAGTTTTAATATGAATAAAGAACAGACAGTAAAAATGGTATAAAAAAGACTCACCTCTGGCATCAGGTGTGCTCTTGGCAGAGCACCAAGGCACCCGGCCATTACCCCGTTGCTTTATTTGATGTGTCTCTTATTGTCTTTATATTAAACCCTTTAAATTCTCACAGGAGAGTGAACCTCGTTTTTCACAATTAAGGGCTCATCCCGGAGCTACACCTCGCCTCTGAAAAGCGTGGGAGGATTCAAGAAGCAAGGGTAAGGCGCCTCCCGCCCAAGTTGGCAGGACCTTTGCTTAGCATCCTCTGGCGTGATTTGGTGGCAGCAGGGCAACACCCGGAGGACAAGAAAGACACAAAAATAAAGCAAATGAAAGAGAGCGCTCTCGACAAAAATCCCACAGACACTGGAAAAGAAACAGGACTGGGAAGTATTGTCCAAAGAAAAAGGGGGTGGTTACGGGAGATGAGCGTGTGTGAATGAGACGTGGGCTGGTTGCCCCCAGATCTGCGAAGTGAGTGTGGCAGTCTCTGAGTGCTGCCGTTCCGTCTTGTTCACGAGAACAGCGGCCAGCGAGGAGACAAAGCGAGAGATAAGCGGAGTGAAAGAATCTCCGGGGGTGACTGGGATGGGGTCCCAGAGAAGGGGTTGCAAAGTGGGAGCTACCCCCCCATATGCTGGGTTGAGGAAAACCCCAAGAGCACCCAGGGCCTAAAAGTACCCCAAGAGAGGTTGGGGTTTGGATGCTAGCAATGCTGGGTTGAGGGAAATCCAAGAGCACCCAGAATCCTGAGGATTATATCATACCCATGGGTGGATACTAACAAGTGACTTGAAAGAGGTACCTTATTATTCTGTTGTGAGTAGGAATGAGTGAGTGAACAAATATTAAAAAAGAGTGAATGTGTGAATGAAAAACTGTGTAATTCGAAGTTAACTTTGTTTTTGGGGAAGGTGGGCTCTAATAAATTTTTTGGTGTTTTTTGTACTGTGAAAGGGTGGGTAGTATTTTACAGCAGTGAAGATTGGTGTTTTAAAGGAATGAATTAGTATTTCAAAGGGGGGGATAAATTGGTAATTTGAGTAATAGAGAACTCCTGGAAAAATGGGACAACAACCTAGTAAATTAAGTTCAAATTATAAAAGGGTGCCAGAGGATATACCCCGAGACAGTCCCCTCGGGGTCAAACTCGCAAACTGGGAAACTGATCCTTCTACAAAAGGAAAAGAGAAAGTAAAAATGATTCAATTCTGCATGAAAGAGTGGGTAAAAAAGGAAATCAGATCTGATCATGTGTACTGGCCAAAATACGGGTCTGATGAGGCATGGATTTGCCAGGCTCTAAATGTATTTGTAAATTCAAAAGAGCCATCTCACCCTGAGGAGAGAGAATATGCTTCTTGCTGGACAGGAATTACAAAACCTCTGGGAACCAAAGTCTTCAAAATATCAGAAACCGCAGAGGAAAAGCAAACAGAAGAGAAAAAAGGCTGAGACCCTTTAGAAGTATTGCCTCCGCCGCCAGCACCAGAAGCTGCCCTCCTCCCCCTGGCTCCGGGGCTTCCCCCGCCAGCCCCCCCTCCGCCCGCACCGGGGGCCTTTCCCCCGGCAGCCCTCCCGCCCCAATGGAGCTGGGGGGGAGCCCTGCCCCCGCCCATGCCGGGGATCCCACCCTTCCCATATATCTCGGGAATCCCAGCACCCTCAATTGCATCAAGGGAAAGGTCACACGTCCCGGCTTCAGCCCCTACCTCTCCTGCCTTGAGAAACCCGGCTTTAGCCCCGGTGCCCGCCTCCTGTGCTCCGGAATATCTGGCTTCACTGCCATACCCCACCCCCACCCTCTGCACCACAGAATATTCAGCTTCAGCGCCAGACTTTGAATCTGCCCCTCCTCCCCAGGGGAGTTCGGTGCTTTCTTCCCAAATCAACCCTCTTCTTAACGAAGGAGCACCATACCAGAATACAGGAGGTGCCATTAAGGCTCCGAGGCAGCCCAACAAGCCCTCCATTGCTAAACAAACAGAGGGAAGCCGAGAAATTCATTTCTTTCCGTTAAGAGAAGTACCTACGGGAGGAGGGGGAAGCGGCTTTGTGAGTGCTCCTCTAACCTCTACAGAGGTTAGGAATTTCAAAAAAGAAATTAAAGGATTATTAGAAGACCCCATAGGTACAGCTGAAATGTTGGACCAGTTCTTAGGTCCCAACATTTTCACTTGGGAAGAAATGCAATCAATAATGAAAATAATATTCTCCCAAGAAGAAAGAGAAATGATTAGAATTGCTGGAATAAAAATTTGGGGAAAAGAAAACCAACAAGGTCCACCCGGGGATCAGAAAATGCCCATTACACCTCCTAACTGGAACCAAAATGATGAAGCTGGGAGGGGACATATGAATGATTATTGTAATTTGATAATCAAGGGAATAAAAGAGGGGGCACTCTGAGGACAAAATGTCAGAAAGGCCTTTGAGGGGCAGTAGGGAAGGAAGAAACCCTGACTGAGTGGCTGGAGAGGCTCCGAAAGAATATGAAACAATATTCTGGGAGAGACCCGGAGTCCCTAGCAGGGCAAGCCCTGCTAAGAGTTCACTTTGTCACTCATGCCTGGCCAGATATTAGAAAAAAATTGGAAAAAATAGAAGATTGGTATGAGAAACCTTTACAAGACCTAGTAAGGGAAGCTCAAAAGATATATATGTCCGGAGGGATGAAGAAAAAGCCAAAGTGGGAGCAAAGATCATGATAGCCACTATGCGAGAGAGTACCTTCCAAAAAAAATCTAAAGCCCTCAGGTAACACTCCTAAACATTCCAGATTTAGAAATGGTGGAAAAGAGAAAAATAAAACCTCAGCACAATCAAGATTCCAAGAACAACCCAGGGATGCCTGTTTCTATTGCAAGGAAGAAGGGCATTATCAAAGAGAATGCCCCCACCTGAGGAGGGATCTGAAAAGATTTCAAGAGACACACAGAGAAGAAAAATAGGGAAATCATGGGCTCTATTTTTGGGGGGATAAATACCATCTGGAGCCTTTGATAACTTTAAAAGTAGGCCCCGAAGAGGAAGTATTGGAATTTATAGTTGACACTGGGGCAGAAAAGACTTGTGTGATGAATATTCCAAAAGGGAGTAATGATATGGTAAAAGTAACAGGAGCAAAGGGGGAAGGATTTAAGGTCCCTGTCATTAAAGATGTGGTTATTGAAGGGGAAACAAAAATAGGGGATAGGGGATGCTTTGTTAGCTCCTGAGGCTGGCAGCAATTTATTGGGAAGGGATTTACAAATCCAACTGGGGATTGGAGTCATACCAGAAGAAGGGAAAATGACGGCCAAAGTGTTTAAACTTAGCCAAGCAGATGAAAGCAAAATTAACAGAGAGGTTTGGGCTAGGGAAGGGAATAGGGGTGGACTAGATCTTGACCCCATAAGGGTCACAATTGAAAAAGAAGAAGGTCCCATTTGTGTACATCAGTACCCTATATCTTTAGAAGGGAGAAAAGGCTTAAAACCAGTGATAGAAGAATTAATAAAGGATGGGACACTAGAACCTTGTAAATCCCCTCATAATAGCCCTATTCTCCCAGTAAAGAAATCTGATGGAAATTATAAATTAGTGCAAGATTTAAGAGAAGTAAACAAAAGAACACGGGCCTGCTACCCTATGGTTCCTAATCCCTGCACTCTTTTAAGCAAAATTCCACCTCAACATCAGTGGTTTAGTGTGGTAGATCTTAAAAATGCCTTTTGGGCCTGCCCACTGGCAGAGGAAAGCCGAAATATTTTTGCCTTTGAATGGGAAGATCCAAACACAGGGAAAAAGAACCAGTTGAGGTGGACTAAACTGCCACAGGGCTATTGTGAGGCCCCAAATTTATTTGGGCAAGCCTTGGGAGAAATACTACAAACCTTCCCCACTCCCCCAGGAATACAATTTATCCAATATGGAGATGACCTTCTAATATCAGGAGAAGATGAAATGAAAGTTAAAGGAGCTACCATAAAGCTTCTAAATTTTCTTGGGAAAAAGGGACTAAAGGCATCAAAAAGGAAATTACAGTTTGTGGAATCAGAAGTAAAATATCTCGGCCACCTGATAAGCAAAGGTAGCTGACAACTAAGTCCTGAAACAATTACAGGGATTTTATCCCTCCCTCCTCCCTCTTCAAAAAAGGAGGTTAGGAGACTGCTGGGGCTACTGGGATATTGCAGATTATGGATTGAAAGATATACACAAGCAGTAAAATTTTTATATGAAAAATTAACAGGGGGAGACAATATACAATGGACCAAAGATGATGATGATAATAAATTAGAAAAACTGAAGTTGAAACTAGCCTCGGTACCAGCCCTAAGCTTACCCTCACTAGAAAAACCCTTTCATTTATATGTGAATGCAGAAAATGGAGTAGCTCATGGTGTATTAGTCCAGGAATGGGGAGGGGTGAGAAGACCAATAGCTTATTTAGCTAAACTATTGGACCCAGTAAGCCGTGGCTGGCCAGTATGCATTCAAGCCATAGCAGCTACCGCTATTTTGGTGGAGGAGAGCCGTAAGCTCACCTTTGGAAGTAAACTGATTGTATACACACCCCATGCGGTCCGAAATGTGCTAAATCAAAAAGCTGAAAAATGGTTAACAGACTCCAGGCTATTAAAATATGAAGCAATTCTGATTGACAGTAATGATCTAACTATAGAAGCAAGCAAAAGCCTCAATCCGGCCCAATTCCTGTATGGAGAACCAAAAGATGACCTGGCACATGATTGCTTAGAAATTACTCAATACCAAACAAAAGTTCGAGAAGATCTAGCTGAACAAGCCCTCTTAGAAGAGGAAAGAATATATGTGGATGGTTCATCCAGATGCTTGCAAGGAAAAAGAATGTCAAGATATGCCTTAGTCGATGGGATAAATATGCAGGCCATCGAAAAAGGAAAACTACCTTCAAATTGGTCGGCGCAGTCTTGTGAATTATACGCTCTAAAGAGAGCACTGGAGCATTTAGCACACAAAAAGGGGACCGTCTATACTGATTCAAAGTACATACCTTTGGAAAGATCTGGGAAGAAAGGGGTTTACTAAATTCAAAGGGGAAAGAACTGATACATGAAGGCCTGATTTCAGAAGTGTTGGAAGCATTAAAATTGCCTGAAGAAATAGCCGTAGTGCATATCAAAGGACACCAAGAAGGGATGACCCCAGAAATAAGAGGGAATAACCTAGCAGACCAAGAAGCCAAAGATGCAGCAGAAAATGGGACTGAACCAATTCTGTTAATCCTGACCCCAGAAAGGGGAGAATTGGAAATCCCCAAATTTAGTAAAGAAGAAGAAAAAGAATTATTTAAGATAGGGGGAGAACAAGATCAATCTGGAAAACGGAAACTTCCTGATGGGAGACAGTTACTTAATAAGCCACTCACTAAGAGAATATTAGAAGATATGCATCAAAAAACTCATTGGGGTACTCAAGCTAGCTTGTGTGATCATTTTCTAAAAAATTATGGGTGTATTGGAATCTTTGGGGTAGCAAAACAAATAACTGGGAACTGTAGAACTTGCCAAAGAGTGACTAGGAAAATAATGAGAAAAACAACATTAGGAGGCCGTGAGTTAGCTCTGCGACCATTCCAAAGTATCCAAGTAGATTTCACTAAACTTCCTCAAGTACAGAGATGGAAGTTCCTATTAGTAATAGCAGACCACCTAACTTGTTGGGTAGAAGCAGTTCCTGCTACTAGAGCTACAGCTAACATAGTATGCAAAACCCTTCTGGAACAAATTATTCCCAGATATGGAATGGTTAATAAAATAAACTCAGGTAGAAGAACACATTTTACATCCAAAGTCTTACAACAAATAACTCAAGCCTTGGGAATAAAATGGGAATTACATACCCCCTGGCACCCACAAAGTTCAGGCCAAGTAGAAAGAGTGAACCAGACTTTGAAAAAAACTTTAACAAAATTAATGATTGAAACTCAAATGTCATGGGTAAAATGCTTACCTTTGGCTCTGTTGAGAGGCCGAACACAGCCCAGGTCAGACCTGGGAGTGTCTCCTTATGAGATGATGTTCGGATTACCCTTCCTTACTGCTCAACATGAAACAGCCACTTATGAAGTAGGAGAAGTAAGTGTCAAAAAATATGTCACCGCAATTGCCAGAACACTTGAAAATTTGCGGCTGAAAGGAATGATCCCTCAAACCACAGCTTTGGAGTTCAAAATTCATAATATCCATTCAGGGGAATGGGTACTAGTAAAAACATGGAAAGAACAATCTTTGACTCCACAATGGGAGGGTCCTTTTCAGGTACTGCTGATGACTGAGGCCGCAATCCAGACCAAGGAACGAGGGTAGATCCATGCCAGCAGAATCAAAGGACCTGTAAAAGAACCTGAAGAGTGGACTGTAATATCCAAACCAGGTGATACCAAATTGATTCTTAAACGGAGACCAGGTGGCAATGAGCTAGAACAATCTAAATAATCCAAGGGATATGCAAAGAATCACACCTAACTGAGAAGTAAAAGCCAAATTTATATCAGTGGCCCCTGGACAAATTCTGGGACATCGTGGAGAAGAATATTCTCACTTCAAACAGGAAGGGTTGGGACTGGATCAAACAGGGAACTCTCATGTTCTGATTCTAGCCTGTGATTTGTATTAAGAAGGCGGAGAATCACAACTTCCATCAGTGCCACATCATATACCCTGTTTGAATCATTCTAACACGGGGCATGCCAACCACGTCAAATATAAGTAATTAATCTAGAGGGAAATTGGCATTTCACACCGTCGACACCCTAGTTGTAAAGGGTGTCAAGCACAAAATCAATACCCTATCCAGACAAAATCATAAGCAACAAAAGCAATAACTTTGCTCTGCAGATGGGAATTACTAGTGCCTGTTGAATGGGAAACACCTAAGATACGATAAGATACTACAGTTAAAAAGGTGCCAAAAGAAATTTGCCTAAAAGCTACAAAGGAAGTGACAAGGAAATAGAGGGCAAGACCGGGTCGGCCACTGTACTCGCCACCGAGAAGATCCAATACACCTGCTATGGGTTGCAACCTCATAGGCAAGGGAGGTGGGAGTATAAGCCATGCCGGACCTCTGTTATTCCTTCTTTTGTCACTTCTCCTGGTCCCTTTTGGGACACCGGCAAGACCATGTTACAAATGCTATCGAAAGCTCTACATGGAAAGACACCGGGGCTTCTTTCTTATTACTCATACCCATACCAACAGTCACTGTTATGACTCATCCAAATTAGGTATTTGCATGCATAAAGGAGAAAAATATTGGATTACAGAAAATTTAGGAACAAGTGGAAACAGACTAAGAAGCAATTGTCCAAAAGGAGAAAAATAGATTTGCTCCACAGCTGCCACCAGGGGAACAGTCCAAGATTTGGTAAAAGAGCAAGTGGTAAGTAAAGATACAAAGCCAGCACAGCAACCTCGCCCTATATTCACCTCACCACGCCAGGACCTGTATGCAAAGCTCAAACAACAAAGAGGAAAAAACCCCAAGGTTAGGAAAAAACCTGTTTGTGGAATTGGGGGAGAGGATAGGTAAAGAACTTAACATAACCAACTGTTGGGTCTGTGGAGGAGCTTTAATGACAGAAGAATGGCCACGGAAAGGTAGCAGCGTAGGCCCGGTAGAACTCCTTAAATGGAACCGGACAAATATAAGAGGGGGGAACCGACCTGAGGGGTGGATTTTAAGTTCAACAGTGATAGGGGAAGAATGCCTCTGGAGAACTGGGATAAACTTTCTTAATGAAGTAGGAAACACTCCCTGTAAAAGCTATAAAGTGAGTAACAAAACTTCAAGGTGGTGGGTCCCAGAAAAACCAACTTGGTATTGAGCCCAGAAAAAAGGAAAAGACTGTGTATATGATCATGAAGTTGGACTCTTTCAGTGTAATGACACGAGGAAAAATCCTTATTTTGGAATCCCAGAAATAGCCAAATTTGGGGAGAATATAAATCAACAAGAAGGTGATTATTGGAAAGCACCAGATGGCTTCTTTTGGATATGTGGGAAAAGGGCATCCCCAAGACTCCCTTCACATTGGAAAGGGAGTTGTACACTAAGAATCATTCAACCAGGGTTTTTCCTTTTCCCAGAACCAGTGGGAGATCAATTAGGTATACCTCTCTATGAAGACTTCAAAAGAAAGAAAAGAGATTTAATTGGAGGATTCCAAAAATGGAAAGATGAGGAATGGCCCCCTGAACGAATATTAGAAACAGATGGGCCAGCTACCTAAGCACAAGATGGAAGCTGGGGATATCAGACCCCAATTTACATGCTGAATCGTATCATCAGACTCCAAGCTCTTGTAGAAATCATAACCAATGAAACAGCTGGGGCTATGGAATTAATAGTCAGCCAGCAACGCCAAACCAGAGCTGCAATACATCAAAATAGGCTGGCTTTAGACTATTTACTGGCCGAAGAAGGCGGTGTGTGCAGGAAGTTCAATACATCGGACTGTTGTTTAAAAATTGATGACAATGGGGATGCCGTTCTAGATATGGCCAACCAAATCAGAAAAATAGCCCATGTACCAGTCCAAAAATGGGAATCAATGATGTCTGCTAACTGGTGGGATGGCATATTGGGGAAAGAATGGTGGAAGAAGCTAGGTTTCTTCCTCTTATGTGCTACAGCTAGTCTAATATTTCTCCCTTGCTTGATTCCCTGCTTTATTCGGCTAATCACCAGCATAGTTCAAGGCATGCAAGTTGTGGCAATGCCTACTGACCCAAAGTTGGCTATGTCTGGAACAGCACAAAAAATTATGGTATTAAAAAGACAAAGTGATATAAAAGACCCTCTTGAAGAAGCCAAATTGATCTGTGAAAAGAACGAACAGACATTAGAAGCCAAGAAAAAAGAATTATTGCTCAAGCCAAATGATTTATAAAATAGAAAAGGGGGGATTGTTATAAACATATATTATATTAGCTTCTCGCAAAGTATAAAGTAGATATTATATAACGTTAGAAATGCTTTCTGCTGTGTGGATGTAGTTTTCTCTCTTTTTAGCAAGAATGTTAGCAAGTGTGAGCACGTAAGATAACCTCCAAACGAACAGAGGATGAGGCCCGAAAAGCTGCTAATCAACACTTTGTCTAGGGAGCAAAAGGGCCCAAAGGCTACTCCGCCCGGAGAACGGGCGGCCAGGAGAGTCCGGGAGATTTTATCACCACTCTGCCCGGAGAGACGAAGAGGCCCAAAGCTGCAATCAGCCCTGACTGTCTGGAGAATTAAGAAATCCACCCTACCATCGACTCTTGCCTAGCGGGCCCAACCCCAAGAATCAAGAGAAATAAAACCACAAGGCAGAAGACTAGGCACGCTCTAAAAAGGCGGAACCAAGGAGTGGCCATGCAGAACAGCTCCAGGAAAAGTTTTAATATGAATAAAGAACAGACAGTAAAAACGGTATAAAAAGGACTGACCTCTGGCATCAGGTGTGCTCTTGGCAGAGCGCCAAGGCAACTGGCTCTTACCCCGTTGCTTTATTTGATGTGTCTCTTATTGTCTTTATATTAAACCCCTTTAAATTCTCACAGGAGAGTGAACTTCGTTTTTCACAGAGAGAAGTTGTTTCCCCTGACAGCTAAGCTCCAACTACGGTGTCGCTTATGTCCTTCCCAGGACGGGCGGGAAAACGCCTCGGCGCAGCGCAGCGCTGGCCGGGAGCGGCCGGCACGGCACCGAGCGCGCTCCCCACTCCCTCCCGCCCGCGCCGCTGCGGAGACCCCGGGTTCGCCGGAATCGGCTACATGCTGCACGGAGGGCAGCGCGGCAAAGGCGGCCTCCCCTCGTCGCCCGGGGAAGGCCGGCCTCGGATCCCCGCTCTCTCCACCGGCACGGGCAGTGCCAGCAGCCTCTCGCTGTGGCCGCCGCTGGCCGAAAGCCTCGCCGCGCACCGCCCGGCCGGCCCCGCCGCTCCGCGGGCTCACACGGCACCTGCCGTGGGCGGCCGCCGAGCGACAGGAAGCAGAAGCGCTCACCGCCGCGCCGCTCGCCGCCCCGCCCGGGCGCTCCTCTCCTCGCGCTACCACGATGGCGCCGGCCCACCCCGCCTTCCCCGTCGCCTGCGGCGCAACGCGGCTGCTCCGAGCCACGCAGCACGCGTGCGGCCGGGCCCTGCCGAGCTGCCGGCGGAGCCGGGGCACAGCCCGGGCGGGAGAGCTTCCGGCGAGGCTGGGCGGGCGGCGAGCGCGGCCGAGCGTGAGCGCGCCAGGCGGGCGGCGCGATGGAGAGCTAGATGGAGGCGGCAGCACCGCGCGGCATAAAATAGCTGATCGTCCGGCAGCCGCCCGCTCCGCAGCCCCTCGGCTGCTGTCGAGAAGGGCCCCAGCCCTGGCCGCGCCGGTGGCGAGGCGGCTCCGCAGCCCGCGGGCAGCCCTGGCGGGGCAGGGGAGCACTGCGGGCAGCCCCGGGGCCGCGCAGCCGTCTGCAACGCGCGGTGGGAGCCGCTGGGAACTATTTTACACGTCCCGGGGGGCTGGAGAGGAGCACGGAGACCACGCGGCAGGTCGCTGCCGTTAGGGAAAATTAATCCACGATGCCTGAGGTTTATATCCGAAAAGGAGACAGAGGAGTCCTGCAACATTCTTCGACTACACGGAGAGTCCATGGGGCTTTTCCCATGGCGTCTGTCAAACGGTTGCGGGATGCAGCCCCCTTTTGATGCCAAGTTCCCGGCCACAGCACCCTCTTCCTTTTCCCCACTGGCTGAGGTATTCGGGAGATACAGACTTCCGGAACTGCCTACTCTATGCGCCCCCCTCTAATATGCACCCCCCTCTTGGCATCGAGAAGAAAGAAAAGAACCCCATTCCTAATGCTCTTAAGTCTTTGTTGCCTTGCTCTAGGTTCAGGAATTTAACACGGCCTTGATTAATCAACAGTCTCTGATGATTAGTAACAGTTCTAGAGAACTCCTAGTTTCTTCTGTTACTTCACTAGCCATAACTTCCTAGCCTTGTCTACAGGCCGATTCACACGGTCTCTTTGTAAAGACTCATCCATCTCATTCCTTTTAATCCCTCCTCTTTTTATTTGCTCTGTATTTGCCTTTACAAACCTTAATTACCATGGATTTAATTTTTTCTTCTGGAGTCTTCTTGGGTTTTGCTATTATTTGCAGTGACATCCTTTTCTGTCCTTTTGTAGTCATTTCTGGATCAGGTAGGCATGGCTGCTAGCGGCATCCCCTTGAGCACCTGCTGAAAGAGCTGCAGCCAGCATGGTGTCACACATGGTAAAAAGATGAGAATTGTGATAGCATATAAGAGGAGGAATCGTATTCATTTAGCCCAGAGCTGGCCAGTTAACCATGAAAACATGTCCCATCCCCATCCTTTCAACATTTGGACAGGTCCACGAGCTGACGTTATTTCCTTTGTTATTTGTTTGACCACTTTTCCGCTGTCATCTGCTTGCAAACAGCAGCTCGAGTCATTTAATTTCCCACAAACTCCTCCTTCTTCTGCTAACAGATAATCTAATACCATCCAATGTTGAATTACCGCTTTCCTCATTTAAGTGGGTTGCTCAGCAAAAAGGTCAAGCGCTGTGGCTGGCTGGTTGGTAATTATTTCCGAGACAGCTTGTAACCTAATTATCTCCTTCAAATGATAAATGGGTTCCCAGGCATCTGGGATTAATTCCTTAGGTTTCCAAGGGGCTGGTCCATCGTGTTGGGTAACTTGTTCTGTTGGCCGTTCATCATTTCCCCGTTTTGGGGTGCTCCCTCCAGCCAGGGCTGCATCAGCTGACTGCTTTTCTCTAATTAAATCATCACAGATTTTGATTCCTAAGCAATTTCCCAGAACTTGTAGTAGCAAAAAGAACAACAGTCTACTAAATATACCATATCCCTGACCAGTTTGGAGGTAACCTGAGCTAAGCATGTTGGCCACAAATCCAATACTGTCCTTTCAAAGCCCGTGTTCCATTAGCAAAGGAACCTACCCATGGTCATCAATTGGTGGCTCAAAATACAGCAGGATTCCCGGGCCTAACGGTCCTCCAACAAGAGTTGCCCCACCATAAGGGTCCCAGCATTTGCATTTCCAAGCTCCCGCACAGGGTTCCCACCTACATTTACATCTGCAAGCTGCTTGGTTGGATTTGGAGCAGAACTCACTAAAAGGCTTTGAGTTCCAATCCGGTGTGGCCATTCCCACTGATAATCACAAACAACATGTCTTCTACTTGTGGAATTTTTGTGGGGACTGCTCAAAAACAGGTGGTCAAAAAAACCCCTTGTCCCTCCCCATTGCTTTACAGGCTTCCAAATATTTTTGGTAAGTGTGATAAGAACGCCTTACGCAGCTACTGTTAGTGAGCCGAACAGGTATTTGATTGCATTTGCCTTGATATTTGGAACAATTGGAAGGAGGGCAATTGGGGGTCCAAACCCAGTTGTTCAAGCCCAGAGGGAAAGTCAATTGACAATTGCCTTTTCCTACATAGACACGCCCTATCCTATTAGGCAATAAGTGCCTGTTGGAGAAGAATGAAGTGGCCGTGAACTTCCTTCTTTGGCCCCAAATCCCATCCCACTGTGGCCCTCACATTGACCCACCATTTAGGTTCAGCTGGGCTAGCCAACTATGGCCACTCTTCAGATCCTCCTGGCCTTCCACAGAGCCAGCAATTGCTAAGGTTAAAAACTTTTGCTACTTCTTCTCCTAAGGCTGCAAATTGATTCTCCCACTCCTGGCCTAAACTCAGCTGACCATATCAAAGTAGAATTAGTAAGGAAAATGTTTTAATAGTGTCATCTAATTAGCTAGTCTAATTTTCCCGTTGTCTTCTGCAGCACCTGTGGCAATTGAAGACACAGAAACCACTTAACGTAACAAAATGGCCACAAGTATTAGCCCCCAAGTGAGTGGAGATTCTAGAGGAGGGATGCCTTTACAGTCTATTTCAGCAGACGGTCTGAAGGTAGGACTGCGGGGCTTCTTCCGATGTCGAAGCACTGCCTACTGCTCCGGCCCACTCCTGCAGAGTGTCAGTCACGGCCTCCCGGCCTTCTCCTCCAGCTGAGATGTGCAAATCTCTGAGGCTTCAGAGACCTTGACCTGAGAGTGACGGGTTCACCTGTGTTCAGCTTACTTGACGGCTGTTTTCTGTCGTCAGTGACACTTGGAATGGGCCACGCCATTTCACCAGCACTGGCGCTTCTTTCTACTCCTTAATTAGGACTCAATCTCCTGGTTGGATGTTAAAAGCAGCAAAGTCCAAAGGCCGGGCTTGCGCCAGCTGAGTTTCCTGTTGAAGGGGTTTCACAAGAAGCAGGATCCTGGCCACAGATGGTTTTAAAAATGCATCACTTGCCTCTACCCCCCCCACTGGGTGGAGACTTACCAGGAGGGCAATTGCAAACAACGATTGAAAGGGAGATAACTGAATCTCTCTTCTGGGTTGGGCCCTCATTCTCACCAAAGCCAATGTCCAAAGCCCTACCCATGGCATCTTGGTTTCTATTACCAGCTTCAAAAGGTGTTTATTTCTCTCTTCATTGTTTTCTACCCGAGCCGAGCTCTGGGGGTGCCAGGGCCTATGGAGGTTCCATTGTGTTCCTAAAGAAGCCAAAACCCCTTGAAGGATCTTTCCTGCAAAATGAGTTCCCCTATCTGAATCTATTGCTTCTACAATGCTGTATCTTGGAATGATTTGTTCCAAAAATGCCTTAAGAACTGATCCTGTCATTACTGAAGTAGTTGGAAATACTTCTGGCCACCTTGCTAGCTGACATACGATTACCAGAAGATATTAAGCCTTGCCACTTGGGGCATCTCCGGAAAATCCACCTGGCATCTTTGGAAGGGCCATGCAGCCCAAGGCCTCCCTCCTCTAGCAAGTTACTTTGTAACTTGGCTGTTGGCTTTAGCACAGATCAAGCAACCTTCAACAGCTCCTTTTGCCAGTCTAAAAAGACCCCCAGCAACATACATCATGAGATAGGCTTCTGCCAATCCTCAGGAAGTGCAAGGACTCTCTTAATGGAGTTGCTTTAATATTGGTAGGGCCAAAGGTTCTGGTATCTCTTGTTTGCCATCCCTTGGAAACCAATTCTTGCCTTTTTTCTCTGCCACACGACTTTTAACTGTATGTCAAACTGCTGTGGTAGAAAAGACAGCTTCCTGGGCAGTGATGGAGTCACGGGGAGCAAAGGGGGCATCTTGGAGAGTTCTGGCAGAAGTGTGGCTTTCTGAGTTTCTTCATCCACCAAAAAGGAGACAGAGGAGTCCTGTAACATTCTTCAACTCCAGGGAGAGGCCATGGGGCTTTTGCCATGGAGTCTCTCAAATGATTGCGGGAAGCAGCCCCCTTCTGATGTTAAGTTCCTGGCAACAGCACCCTCTGAGGTACTCGGGAATTACAGACTTCCGGAACTGCCTACTCTATGCCCCCCTCTAATATGCACTCCCCTTTTGGAATGGAAAAGGAAGAAAACCAAACTATTCCTAATGCTGGGAAGTCTTTGCTGCCTTGCTCTAGGTTCGGGAATTTAGCAGGGCCTTGGCTGAGCAACAGTCTCTGTTGATTAGTAACAGTTTCTAGAACGAATACTTTCTTCTGTTACTTCCCTCCCTGTAAATTCCTAGCCTTGTCTAAGGAGAGATTCACACGGTCTCTTTGTAAAGACACATCTATCTTACTCCTTTCACTCCCACACCTTCCTTGCGGTGGAACGGCTCTCCCCGGCACAGCACCTGGCACAAAACCCCCGTATACGCACACACACCCCTGCACTTACCCTGCACTCCACTGCACACACACACACACACACACACCTCCCGCACACTAACACCCCCTCCACATCCCCACCATGCTACTTGCAGTGGCCCCGCCCCTGCCATCCCCACCGGCTGGCAGCACCCACTCCTCGCATGCTTCCCCATGCCTTGCATTTCCTTGCTGCCCCCTCTGTAGCCTTCCCTCAACCTGCCTTTTCTCCCCTGCCTTGCACTGACTTGCTCACCCATCCCCCACCTGACTTCCTTTCACATTCGTCTAGGTCTGGCCTCATCTTTCCTTTTCCTTCTAGGACCCTCATTGCCTTGCCTCGCCTCGCAAAGCCACCACTTGCCTTGCCTTGCCCTTGAACCCCTCCCTTGCCTTGCATGACCTTGCTCACCCCTCCCCCACCTGGAATTCAACACCCCTTTTCAATGACATTTCTGGGCCTTGCCCTGCCCTTTCTGCTCCTCCGAGGAATCTCAAAGCTCTCAAGCATCTCCGGTGTTTCAGGATCCCATGAGAGGAAGACCAGGGGAGGACGCATGTTGCCACACTCATCTCTGTGGGCAGCCTTTGTCTGGGAGCAATCCTTGCATGTCTTGAACCTTGGAGGGGCAATTCACATTTTGCCCTTGAGCTCGGGGACCAGAAAGAGAGTTCTTTTGCATACAAGGGCAAGCAGGTAGCTCAAGTCTTTTAGGTACAGAGGAGAGATGACCCACGCGGGATCAAGGCCACACAGAGCACTTGGTCCTGGCCACTTTTGTGTACCAGCAGTCCTTGAATGTACTTCTCACCTGCCTTGCCTGGCCTTGCCTTGGCAACACAACAGTTGCCTTGCCTTGCCCTGCTAGCCCTCTGGAGCCTTGCATTCCTTTGCACGGCCATGCCCAGCACATGACCTGCCTACTGTTTTCCTCCAGGGCCTTGGCTTGCTGAGCCCTTCCTGTTTCTGCCTGGCCTTCCCATCAGTGGCCCTTCCTTCCTACAGCCAGCCTTGCCTCTAACTTCTGGACCTTCTCTTGTCTACCACTCCATTTGCTTTCCCCTCACTGCTCTGGCCTTGCCTACCTCTCCCTTGACTTGCCCACAATTGCCTGCACTCGGTTTGCAGCGCCTTGCCTGCATGGAAGGCAAGGGAAAGAGTGGTAGGCCGGGCAAAGCAAAGCCAGCAAGTTGTAGGCAGTGCGAGGCAAGGCAGACGTAGGCAAAGGAAGCAGAGCAAGGGTACCTTAAGAAGAACTAGACAAGGCAAGGCCAAGAGACTCGGAGTGCCTTTCCTTGGGAAGGCAAGGACATAGTGCCAGTGTTGCTGGAGCAGATGTTAAGGTACTGTGGGGAGGAATAGTCCAGCAAGACATTTCTCTTCTGGCCCCTGTGCGTGTGGGGGCAATTGTTGGACATATTCAATACTGGAGGCGGATCAGTCGCTGGATGTGTTGTATTTTGGAGGAGGGGATGCCGTTTCTTTGGAGATGGGCTTGTAGTTGCTCTCTTTGGCAAGGAAGGCAGGTTTGGATGTGCACATCAGGTACTCCTAGGGATTTTAAAGGCTTTTCCCAACAGGCAGAGCTCTCTCTGGGTTCGAGCTGTTGAGCTGTCGGTGGGAATGCAAAGGCCAAGCTCTTAAGCTATTTGTCCTGGTGCCTTCAGTGTGTGAGCAGTCCCTGGTGCCGTTGCCTTTGGATCCTGACTCTGGGAGAGGGAAGGCTTAGGATGGTACCTAGAGCTGAGAAGGAGAGTGCTGAGAACAGCGTGTGGGCTGCTAGTTTGAGGGGTGCAGGTGAAGTTGTAGGCAGCAAGATCTTCCTCAGCTGGCACTGTTTTGAGCCCTGTTTTTGCCAGATGGTTTCAAGCTGGTGGGCGGAATCTGCGAGAGGGAAAAGATTTGTTTGGGCCAAAGAGGTGTGGTGTAAAGAAGAGTGTGCTCTTGGAAGGGGAAGATGAGGGCAACCTTTTTGTCCTGACACCGTTGATTTGAGTGCAGGGCCGTTTGCAAGATGCCTCTGTCTGCCCTTGGGGTGGTTTCGAGCTGGGCCAGGTGCTTGGCCTTCTTTTGCAAGTCTGCAGCGCCGTCGTGTGGTTGTTTCCATGAGCGCTGACAGTGCCCGGCAAAAAGCGCTTGGCTGGCGCGGCCCCAGTCGTGTGGAAGCAGTTGGTGGAAGAGCTCCGCTGTGCATGCTGCCTCTTGGAGACATAAAAGGATGTAACCCTGCGCGTAGCGGGGAAGCAAGACGAATCTTTTCATTGTTGGCTGAGCAGTTTCTAAGCGGCAAAAGTAAAGGCAGTTTCAGCACGGCCTCTTTCTTTCAGAACCTTTTCTGTGCCATCATGAACATGCTCAACATGCCACTCGCACCCGCTGAACTGCATCAAAGGCCCTGGAGATAGGCGCTTTCCTTCAAGCTCTCTGTAGCATCCTACCCTCCACCTCTGGCGGATCCCAAAGCCCTTCCAAACATCCAGCAGCTGCACGCAGAGAACAAGTGCTAGAACAAGGCGTTGGCCTTCCTAGTCCTTTTAAAGTCTGTGAACTAGGCGAAACATTCCAGTGAGCAGCACTTTCCTTCGCAACTATATCTAGAGCATCATCACATTCTCTCCAAGTGGGTAAGTCCACCCTTGCAGCGCAGCGTTTGCAGCCACAGTTCGGACTGAGAGATAGGCCAGGTGAGAAAGCATTTCTTGACTATCCCTCTTCTCTGGAAGACTTGATACTCGCAGCGCGACCACGTCCACACACCTTCAGTGTGGCCAGGTTCAAGCAGCTAGAGCTCCCAGAGATGGGAGAGTCAGGAGAGAAGACGTTCCAAAAGTACCGTGTACTTACAGCAGCATTAAAACTGTGCACAGCAGTCTGCAGCACTGTAGACTGCGGCTTCTCCGACAGACGAGCCATCCCATTGTTGCCTCTCGCAGCCTGCTTGCTAGCTGCTCTCCTGAAGAAAAGAACTAGAAGAAAAAGCCAATGCTGGGCTGCACCTTCCCCTTGCCTTACGTAAAGCCACCTAAACTCCCCGCTGCACTCTCTACTTCCCCTCTCCTTGGAAGCGACCACTGTGTTTGCTGCATCTCGAAGCCTAAAGTTAAGCGCCAGTGGTTTTGGGGATGGTTGGAAGAGGGATAAGTAGTAGCACAAGGAAGTAGTTGTCGTTGAACTTCCTCCTTCTCAATGCTAACGTGAATTGGGCAGGCAGGCGAGTGCCAGCCATGCTCCTTTCTCAGTTTGTACGCTGCGGACACCAGCCCGGTGCTCTGCGCCTTCGTTCGGCCTCTTTAGTACCCATGTCGCGCTTTCATTGTGCCGGAGTCGAAGCGTCGTCTACTTCTCGCCCAGAGAGCACGGTGCCGGCAGCGAAATGCCCCAGCCGACTGCTTCTGCCGACACGCGCCTGGTCTATGCACTTTCCCTCGCAGCGACATACAGCAGCACTTTCGGTCTTTCTTGTCGTCCAAATGTAAAGGGAAAGAGTCTCAGCTCCGTCTCGCACAGTTTTAGGTCAACAAGCTTACCCGGAGCTTACCCGCGACGCGTGGAAACTTGTGTTTGCACCACATTCAAGTGGTTGCCGTCTTTCCTTTACAGCCTGCAGAGCACCGTCAGACCGCCGTGCTCTCTGCACCTGCCTTCTCAGTTCTAAGTACTACCGCGCCCCTTACAGCCTTGCAGGAAGCAAAGACACGGATAGTCATCTCGCAGAGAAGAACGTGGAAGGACGAAAAGATGATCTTCCTTTCTCCTGCTTCTTGCCTGAATTGTGGTGCTGTATTGAAAGTCTTGGCTAGCGAAAAGCTCATCCAGCAAGTGCCTCATTCCTGACGCATCTCGCTGAGCGAGAGTTTCACGAAGAGTTTAGACTCTGGAAACAGCAAGAAAATGATTGTACGTCGAGCTGAGGAAAATCCGTGCACAGCACACTGTGGATGCGTGCAGTGTTCGCGCTGAAGAGCGCCAAAAGGCAAAGCCATCGCTGGGCTTCAGTTTTGTCCAGACCGCAGAAGGCAAAGAACGAAGCAACTGGGCACCGCGTTAACGTACTCAGTGGACCGAATTTCAAATGTCCAGCCAAAAGCTGCTTCATAAGCAGATTCAGCTGAGAATGCTCTGGCTGCTTCACAAAGTAAGGCGCAGCCGTTTCCATTCATCACACTACCTGGCCAGAAGCAGTATCCTACACCTTCAATGCTGCAGCGTCCATGCAGCTGGAGCACACGCAGTAGGACGCGTCGAGCTAGAAGGCGGTCTTCAAGTACCCCCCTCCTCCAAGCAGCCTTGAAACTGAGCACAACACACTGCGGCTCGGGAGCTTCCTTCTCAGATAGACGTGCCGTCACGTTATTCACTCTCGCAGCTCCGTTGCCCCTATGCAGCAGCTGCTACCAAAGCAAAATGCTCCAGAAGTAAAAAGCACTGCCGGGCTGCGCTTTCCCTTGCCTCACGTAAAGCACCATAAACTGTCCGCTGTGCTCTTTATTTCCATTCTCCGCTGCATCTACCACTGTCATCTCTGCATCTCGAAGCATAAAGCTCGGCACAATTCCTCCCAGGGAACGCTGGAAGAGAAATAGGCAGCAGCACAAGTAGCTGCAAGTGGAACTTTCTGTTTTAAAACGCTAACGTGAATCCGGAAACAAGCGAGTGACAGCCAATCTTCCTCTTGCAGCCTGTGCGATGCACACACCAGCTCGGCCCTCTGCCCTCATTCTTTAATGCTCTTCGTACCATGTCGCGCTTTCATTCTGCCGGAGTCGAAGCGTCGTCTACTTCTCGCCCAGAGAGCACGGTGCCAGCGGAGAAAGGCTCCAGAAAAACGCTCCAGGCTGCTGATTCTTCCCAAACACACCAGGGCTATGCACTTTCCTTCGCAGCGCTAAGTAGCATCACATTCTGTTTGCGTTGGAGCCGGAATGCAAAGGGAAAGATTCTCGGTTACGTCTCACTCAGCGCCCAGTTTTAGGTCACCAAGCTTACCCGGAGCTTACCCGCGACGGGTGGAAATTGGTATTTGCACCACATTCAAGTGGTAGCTTTCTTTCCTTTACAGCCTGCAGAGCGCCGTCAGATCGCGGTGCTCTCTGCACCTGCCTTCTCCCTTCCAAGTACCACCGCGCACCTTACAGCCTTGCAGGAAGCAAAGACGTGGAGAGATGTCTCGCAGAGAAGATCGTGCAAAGACGAAAAGATGTTCTTTGCTTTTCCTCGTCGCCCAGATTGTGGTGCTCTACTGAAAGCGTGGGCTAACGAATGGCTAATCTAGCATGTGCTTCCCTTCTAATGCATTTCGCTGAGCGAGAGCTGAGGAAAATCCTTGCACTGTACACTATGGATGCGTGCAGTAGACACGCAGAAGAGCGGCACAGCTCATAACCATCGCACACTCCAGCCCAGAGCTCTGGGGCTGCGTTCTTCTCAATTTCCGGCGCTGGACAGAACTGAGACATTGAGCTTTGGCTCTCTTTAGTGTGTGTACTGCACGCATCCAGAGCGCGCTGTGCACAGATTCTCCTCAGCGCTACGTGCAAGCACAGACTTTCTGCTTCGCAGAGCCCAACTGTCCGCCGAAGCTCTCGCTCAGAGAAATGTGTCAGGAGAGAAGCACTTGCTGGATTAGCCTTACACTGGCCAACAGTTCCAAAGAAGCACCATAGTCTTCTTGCGAGAAAGGATAATAAAACACATGTATTGTCCCAGCAAAGTTCTCTGTGCTAGCCGAAGCCGAGAATCTTTCCCTTAAGATTAAGACCACAACGCAGACAGCATTTTGTGCTACTTAACGCTGAGAGGGATAGCCCAGGCGTGTTTCGGCAGAGGCAGAAGCCCGGAGCGTTTCTCTGCCGGCACCGTGCTCTCAGGCGAGAAGTAGACGACGCTTCGACTCCGGCAGAATGAAAAGCGCGACATGGTACGAAGAGCATACGAATGAGGGCGCAGAGCACCGAGCTGGTGTGCGCATCGCACAGGCTGCAAGAAGAAGCGTGGCTGCCGCTCGCTTCTTTGCGGATTCACGTTAGCAGTTGAAAACAAAAGTTCCACTTGCAGCTACTTGTGCTGCTACCTATTTCTCTTCCAGCTTTCCCTGGGAAGAATTGTGCCGAGCTTTATGCTTCGAGATGCAGAGATGACAGTGGTAGATGCGGCGGAGAAGGGAAATAAAGAGTACAGCGGACAGTTTATGGTGCTTCACGTGCGGCAAGGCGAAAGTACAGCCCGGCAGTGCTTTTTACTTCTGGAGCATTTTGCTTTGGTAGCAGCTGCTGCAAGTGGGCAACGGAGCTGCGAGAGTGAATAACGTGACGGCACGTCTATCTGAGAAGGAAGCTCCCGAGCCGCAGTGTGTTGTGCTCAGTTTCAAGGCTGCTTGGAGGAGGGGGGTACTTGAAGAACGCCGTCTATCTGGACGCGTCCTTCTTGGTGTGCTCCAGCTGCATGGACTCTGCAGCATTGAAGGTGTAAGAAACTTCTTCTGGCCTGATAGTGTGATAGAGTGCAACGGCTACGCCTTACTTTGTGAAGCAGCCAGAGCATTCTCAGCTGAATCTGCTTATGAAGCAGCTTTTGGCTGGACATTTGAAATTCGGTCCACTGAGTACGTTAACGCGGTGCCCAGCTGCTTCGTTCTTCGCCTTCTGCGGTCTGGACAGAACTGAAGCCCAGCGATGGCTTTGAGTTTTGCCGCTCTTCAGCATGTGTACTGCACGCATCCGCAGTGTGCTGTGCAAGGATTTTCCTCAGCTCTCCCTCAGCGAAATGCATCAGGTGAGAAACACTTGCTGGATTAGCCTTTCGCTGGCCATGGCTTTCAGTACAGCACCACAATCTGGGCGACGAGAAGGAGCAAAGAAGAACATCTTTTCGTCTTTGCACGTTCTTCTCTGCGAGACGACTATCCGCGCCTTTGCTTCCTGCAAGGCTGTATTGTGCGCAGTGGTACTTGGAAGGGAGAAGGCAGGTGCAGAGGGCACCGCGATCTGACGGCGCTCTGCAGGCTGTAAAGGAAAGAGGGCTGCCACTGGAATGTGTGCAAACACAAGTTTCCACGAGTCGCGGGCAAGCTCTGGGCGTGCTTGTTGACCTAAAACTGTTCTCTGTGCCCGACATTGCTGAGAATCTTTCCCTTTACATTTGGACGACAAGAAAAGACCGAAAGTGCTGCTGTATGTCGCTGCGAGAAAAGTGCATAGCCCTGGTGTGTTTCGGAAGGGCAGTCGGCTGGGGCATTTCTCTTCCGGCACCGTGCTCTCCGGGCGAGAAGTAGACGACGCTTCGACTCCGGCAGAATGAAAAGCGCGACATGGTACGAAGAGCATACGAATGAGGGCGCAGAGCACCGAGCTGGTGTGCGCATCGCACAGGCTGCAAGAAGAAGCGTGGCTGCCGCTCGCTTCTTTGCGGATTCACGTTAGCAGTTGAAAACAAAAGTTCCACTTGCAGCTACTTGTGCTGCTACCTATTTCTCTTCCAGCTTTCCCTGGGAAGAATTGTGCCGAGCTTTATGCTTCGAGATGCAGAGATGACAGTGGTAGATGCAGCGGAGAATGGAAATAAAGAGTGCAGCGGACAGTTTACAGTGCTTTACGTGAGGCAAAGGAAAAGGTTTGCTCAGCAGTGCTTTTTACTTCTGGAGCATTTTGCTTTGGTAGCACCTGCTGCTAGTGGGCAACGGAGCTGCGAGAGTGAATAACGTGACGGCACGTCTATCTGAGAAGGAAGCTCCCGAGCCGCAGTGTGTTGTGCTCAGTTTCAAGGCTGCTTGGAGGAGGGGGGTACTTGAAGAACGCCGTCTATCTGGACGCGTCCTACTGCGTGTGCTCCAGCTGCATGGACTCTGCAGCATTGAAGGTGTAAGAAACTTCTTCTGGCCTGATAGTGTGATAGAGTGCAACGGCTACGCCTTACTTTGTGAAGCAGCCAGAGCATTCTCAGCTGAATCTGCTTGTGAAGCAGCTCTTGGCTGAACATTTGAAATTCGGTCCACTGAGTACGTTAACGCGATGCCTAGCTGCTTCGTTCTTCGCCTTCTGCCGTCTGGACAGAACTGAAGCCCAGCGATGGCTTTGAGTTTTGCCGCTCTTCAGCATGTGTACTGCACGCATCCGCAGTGTGCTGTGCAAGGATTTTCCTCAGCTCTCCCTCAGCGAAATGCATCAGGTGAGAAACACTTGCTGGATTAGCCTTTCGCTGGCCAAGGCTTTTAATACAGCACCACAATATGGGCGACGAGGAGAAAGGAAGAACATCTTTTCGTCCTGGCACGTTCTTCTGAGCGACATGACTATCCGCGTGTTTGCTTCCTGCAAAGCTGTATTGTGCGCGGCGGTATTGGAACTGAGAAGGCAGGTGCAGAGAGCACCGGGATCTGACGGCGTTCTGCAGCCTGTAAAGGAAAGACGGCTACCACTTGAATGTGGTGCAAACACAAGTTTCCACGCGTCGCGGGTAAGCTCCGGGTAAGCTTGTTGACCTAAAACTGTGCCAGACGGAGCTGAGAATCTTTCCCTTTCCATTTGGACGACAAGAAAGACCGAAAGTGCTGCTGTATGTCGCTGCGAGGGAAAGTGCATAGACCAGGCGTGTGTCGGCAGAAGCAGTCGGCTGGGGCATTTCGCTGCCGGCACCGTGCTCTCTGGGCGAGAAGTAGACGACGCTTCGACTCCGGCACAATGAAAGCGCGACATGGGTACTAAAGAGGCCGAACGAAGGCGCAGAGCACCGGACTCGTGTCCGCAGCGTACAAACTGAGAAAGGAGCGTGGCTAGCACTCGCCTGCCTGCCCAATTCACGTTAGCATTGAGAAGGAGGAAGTTCAACGACAACTACTTCCTTGTGCTACTACTTATCCCTCTTCCAACCATCCCCAAAACCACTGGCGCTTAACTTTAGGCTTCGAGATGCAGCAAACACAGTGGTCGCTTCCAAGGAGAGGGGAAGTAGAGAGTGCAGCGGGGAGTTTAGGTGGCTTTACGTAAGGCAAGGGGAAGGTGCAGCCCAGCATTGGCTTTTTCTTCTAGTTCTTTTCTTCAGGAGAGCAGCTAGCAAGCAGGCTGCGAGAGGCAACAATGGGATGGCTCGTCTGTCGGAGAAGCCGCAGTCTACAGTGCTGCAGACTGCTGTGCACAGTTTTAATGCTGCTGTAAGTACACGGTACTTTTGGAACGTCTTCTCTCCTGACTCTCCCATCTCTGGGAGCTCTAGCTGCTTGAACCTGGCCACACTGAAGGTGTGTGGACGTGGTCGCGCTGCGAGTATCAAGTCTTCCAGAGAAGAGGGATAGTCAAGAAATGCTTTCTCACCTGGCCTATCTCTCAGTCCGAACTGTGGCTGCAAACGCTGCGCTGCAAGGGTGGACTTACCCACTTGGAGAGAATGTGATGATGCTCTAGATATAGTTGCGAAGGAAAGTGCTGCTCACTGGAATGTTTCGCCTAGTTCACAGACTTTAAAAGGACTAGGAAGGCCAACGCCTTGTTCTAGCACTTGTTCTCTGCGTGCAGCTGCTGGATGTTTGGAAGGGCTTTGGGATCCGCCAGAGGTGGAGGGTACGATGCTACAGAGAGCTTGAAGGAAAGCGCCTATCTCCAGGGCCTTTGATGCAGTTCAGCGGGTGCGAGTGGCATGTTGAGCATGTTCATGATGGCACAGAAAAGGTTCTGAAAGAAAGAGGCCGTGCTGAAACTGCCTTTACTTTTGCGACTTAGAAACTGCTCAGCCAACAATGAAAAGATTCGTCTTGCTTCCCCGCTACGCGCAGGGTTACATCCTTTTATGTCTCCAAGAGGCAGCATGCACAGCGGAGCTCTTCCACCAACTGCTTCCACACGACTGGGGCCGCGCCAGCCAAGCGCTTTTTGCCGGGCACTGTCAGCGCTCATGGAAACAACCACACGACGGCGCTGCAGACTTGCAAAAGAAGGCCAAGCACCTGGCCCAGCTCGAAACCACCCCAAGGGCAGACAGAGGCAACTTGCAAACGGCCCTGCACTCAAATCAACGGTGTCAGGACAAAAAGGTTGCCCTCATCTTCCCCTTCCAAGAGCACACTCTTCTTTACACCACACCTCTTTGGCCCAAACAAATCTTTTCCCTCTCGCAGATTCCGCCCACCAGCTTGAAACCATCTGGCAAAAACAGGGCTCAAAACAGTGCCAGCTGAGGAAGATCTTGCTGCCTACAACTTCACCTGCACCCCTCAAACTAGCAGCACACACGCTGTTCTCAGCACTCTCCTTCTCAGCTCTAGGTACCATCCTAAGCCTTCCCTCTCCCAGAGTCAGGATCCAAAGGCAACGGCACCAGGGACTGCTCACACACTGAAGGCACCAGGACAAATAGCTTAAGAGCTTGGCCTTTGCATTCCCACCGACAGCTCAACAGCTCGAACCCAGAGAGAGCTCTGCCTGTTGGGAAAAGCCTTTAAAATCCCTAGGAGTACCTGATGTGCACATCCAAACCTGCCTTCCTTGCCAAAGAGAGCAACTACAAGCCCATCTCCAAAGAAACGGCATCCCCTCCTCCAAAATACAACACATCCAGCGACTGATCCGCCTCCAGTATTGAATATGTCCAACAATTGCCCCCACACGCACAGGGGCCAGAAGAGAAATGTCTTGCTGGACTATTCCTCCCCACAGTACCTTAACATCTGCTCCAGCAACACTGGCACTATGTCCTTGCCTTCCCAAGGAAAGGCACTCCGAGTCTCTTGGCCTTGCCTTGTCTAGTTCTTCTTAAGGTACCCTTGCTCTGCTTCCTTTGCCTGCGTCTGCCTTGCCTCGCACTGCCTACAACTTGCTGGCTTTGCTTTGCCCGGCCTACCACTCTTTCCCTTGCCTTCCATGCAGGCAAGGCGCTGCAAACCGAGTGCAGGCAATTGTGGGCAAGTCAAGGGAGAGGTAGGCAAGGCCAGAGCAGTGAGGGGAAAGCAAATGGAGTGGTAGGCAAGAGAAGGTCCAGAAGTTAGAGGCAAGGCTGGCTGTAGGAAGGAAGGGCCACTGATGGGAAGGCCAGGCAGAAACAGGAAGGGCTCAGCAAGCCAAGGCCCTGGAGGAAAACAGTAGGCAGGTCATGTGCTGGGCATGGCCGTGCAAAGGAATGCAAGGCTCCAGAGGGCTAGCAGGGCAAGGCAAGGCAACTGTTGTGTTGCCAAGGCAAGGCCAGGCAAGGCAGGTGAGAAGTACATTCAAGGACTGCTGGTACACAAAAGTGGCCAGGACCAAGTGCTCTGTGTGGCCTTGATCCCGCGTGGGTCATCTCTCCTCTGTACCTAAAAGACTTGAGCTACCTGCTTTCCCTTGTATGCAAAAGAACTCTCTTTCTGGTCCCCGAGCTCAAGGGCAAAATGTGAATTGCCCCTCCAAGGTTCAAGACATGCAAGGATTGCTCCCAGACAAAGGCTGCCCACAGAGATGAGTGTGGCAACATGCGTCCTCCCCTGGTCTTCCTCTCATGGGATCCTGAAACACCGGAGATGCTTGAGAGCTTTGAGATTCCTCGGAGGAGCAGAAAGGGCAGGGCAAGGCCCAGAAATGTCATTGAAAAGGGGTGTTGAATTCCAGGTGGGGGAGGGGTGAGCAAGGTCATGCAAGGCAAGGGAGGGGTTCAAGGGCAAGGCAAGGCAAGTGGTGGCTTTGCGAGGCGAGGCAAGGCAATGAGGGTCCTAGAAGGAAAAGGAAAGATGAGGCCAGACCTAGACGAATGTGAAAGGAAGTCAGGTGGGGGATGGGTGAGCAAGTCAGTGCAAGGCAGGGGAGAAAAGGCAGGTTGAGGGAAGGCTACAGAGGGGGCAGCAAGGAAATGCAAGGCATGGGGAAGCATGCGAGGAGTGGGTGCTGCCAGCCGGTGGGGATGGCAGGGGCGGGGCCACTGCAAGTAGCATGGTGGGGATGTGGAGGGGGTGTTAGTGTGCGGGAGGTGTGTGTGTGTGTGTGTGTGCAGTGGAGTGCAGGGTAAGTGCAGGTGTGTGTGTGCGTATACGGGGGTTTTGTGCCAGGTGCTGTGCCGGGGAGAGCCGTTCCACCGCAAGGAAGGTGTGGGAGTGAAAGGAGTAAGATAGATGTGTCTTTACAAAGAGACCGTGTGAATCTCTCCTTAGACAAGGCTAGGAATTTACAGGGGGGGAAGTAACAGAAGAAAGTATTCGTTCTAGAAACTGTTACTAATCAACAGAGACTGTTGCTCAGCCAAGGCCCTGCTAAATTCCCGAACCTAGAGCAAGGCAGCAAAGACTTCCCAGCATTAGGAATAGTTTGGTTTTCTTCCTTTTCCATTCCAAAAGGGGAGTGCATATTAGAGGGGGGCATAGAGTAGGCAGTTCCGGAAGTCTGTAATTCCCGAGTACCTCAGAGGGTGCTGTTGCCAGGAACTTAACATCAGAAGGGGGCTGCTTCCCGCAATCATTTGAGAGACTCCATGGCAAAAGCCCCATGGCCTCTCCCTGGAGTTGAAGAATGTTACAGGACTCCTCTGTCTCCTTTTTGGTGGATGAAGAAACTCAGAAAGCCACACTTCTGCCAGAACTCTCCAAGATGCCCCCTTTGCTCCCCGTGACTCCATCACTGCCCAGGAAGCTGTCTTTTCTACCACAGCAGTTTGACATACAGTTAAAAGTCGTGTGGCAGAGAAAAAAGGCAAGAATTGGTTTCCAAGGGATGGCAAACAAGAGATACCAGAACCTTTGGCCCTACCAATATTAAAGCAACTCCATTAAGAGAGTTCTTGCACTTCCTGAGGATTGGCAGAAGCCTATCTCATGATGTATGTTGCTGGGGGTCTTTTTAGACTGGCAAAAGGAGCTGTTGAAGGTTGCTTGATCTGTGCTAAAGCCAACAGCCAAGTTACAAAGTAACTTGCTAGAGGAGGGAGGCCTTGGGCTGCATGGCCCTTCCAAAGATGCCAGGTGGATTTTCCGGAGATGCCCCAAGTGGCAAGGCTTAATATCTTCTGGTAATCGTATGTCAGCTAGCAAGGTGGCCAGAAGTATTTCCAACTACTTCAGTAATGACAGGATCAGTTCTTAAGGCATTTTTGGAACAAATCATTCCAAGATACAGCATTGTAGAAGCAATAGATTCAGATAGGGGAACTCATTTTGCAGGAAAGATCCTTCAAGGGGTTTTGGCTTCTTTAGGAACACAATGGAACCTCCATAGGCCCTGGCACCCCCAGAGCTCGGCTCGGGTAGAAAACAATGAAGAGAGAAATAAACACCTTTTGAAGCTGGTAATAGAAACCAAGATGCCATGGGTAGGGCTTTGGACATTGGCTTTGGTGAGAATGAGGGCCCAACCCAGAAGAGAGATTCAGTTATCTCCCTTTCAATCGTTGTTTGCAATTGCCCTCCTGGTAAGTCTCCACCCAGTGGGAGGGGTAGAGGCAAGTGATGCATTTTTAAAACCATCTGTGGCCAGGATCCTGCTTCTTGTGAAACCCCTTCAACAGGAAACTCAGCTGGCGCAAGCCCGGCCTTTGGACTTTGCTGCTTTTAACATCCAACCAGGAGATTGAGTCCTAATTAAGGAGTAGAAAGAAGCGCCAGTGCTGGTGAAATGGCGTGGCCCATTCCAAGTGTCACTGACGACAGAAAACAGCCGTCAAGTAAGCTGAACACAGGTGAACCCGTCACTCTCGGGTCAAGGTCTCTGAAGCCTCAGAGATTTGCACATCTCAGCTGGAGGAGAAGGCCGGGAGGCCGTGACTGACACTCTGCAGGAGTGGGCCGGAGCAGTAGGCAGTGCTTCGACATCGGAAGAAGCCCCGCAGTCCTACCTTCAGACCGTCTGCTGAAATAGACTGTAAAGGCATCCCTCCTCTAGAATCTCCACTCACTTGGGGGCTAATACTTGTGGCCATTTTGTTACGTTAAGTGGTTTCTGTGTCTTCAATTGCCACAGGTGCTGCAGAAGACAACGGGAAAATTAGACTAGCTAATTAGATGACATTATTAAAACATTTTCCTTACTAATTCTACTTTGATATGGTCAGCTGAGTTTAGGCCAGGAGTGGGAGAATCAATTTGCAGCCTTAGGAGAAGAAGTAGCAAAAGTTTTTAACCTTAGCAATTGCTGGCTCTGTGGAAGGCCAGGAGGATCTGAAGAGTGGCCATAGTTGGCTAGCCCAGCTGAACCTAAATGGTGGGTCAATGTGAGGGCCACAGTGGGATGGGATTTGGGGCCAAAGAAGGAAGTTCACGGCCACTTCATTCTTCTCCAACAGGCACTTATTGCCTAATAGGATAGGGCGTGTCTATGTAGGAAAAGGCAATTGTCAATTGACTTTCCCTCTGGGCTTGAACAACTGGGTTTGGACCCCCAATTGCCCTCCTTCCAATTGTTCCAAATATCAAGGCAAATGCAATCAAATACCTGTTCGGCTCACTAACAGTAGCTGCGTAAGGCGTTCTTATCACACTTACCAAAAATATTTGGAAGCCTGTAAAGCAATGGGGAGGGACAAGGGGTTTTTTTGACCACCTGTTTTTGAGCAGTCCCCACAAAAATTCCACAAGTAGAAGACATGTTGTTTGTGATTATCAGTGGGAATGGCCACACCGGATTGGAACTCAAAGCCTTTTAGTGAGTTCTGCTCCAAATCCAACCAAGCAGCTTGCAGATGTAAATGTAGGTGGGAACCCTGTGCGGGAGCTTGGAAATGCAAATGCTGGGACCCTTATGGTGGGGCAACTCTTGTTGGAGGACCGTTAGGCCCGGGAATCCTGCTGTATTTTGAGCCACCAATTGATGACCATGGGTAGGTTCCTTTGCTAATGGAACACGGGCTTTGAAAGGACAGTATTGGATTTGTGGCCAACATGCTTAGCTCAGGTTACCTCCAAACTGGTCAGGGATATGGTATATTTAGTAGACTGTTGTTCTTTTTGCTACTACAAGTTCTGGGAAATCGCTTAGGAATCAAAATCTGTGATGATTTAATTAGAGAAAAGCAGTCAGCTGATGCAGCCCTGGCTGGAGGGAGCACCCCAAAACGGGGAAATGATGAACGGCCAACAGAACAAGTTACCCAACACGATGGACCAGCCCCTTGGAAACCTAAGGAATTAATCCCAGATGCCTGGGAACCCATTTATCATTTGAAGGAGATAATTAGGTTACAAGCTGTCTCAGAAATAATTACCAACCAGCCAGCCACAGCGCTTGACCTTTTTGCTGAGCAACCCACTTAAATGAGGAAAGCGGTAATTCAACATTGGATGGTATTAGATTATCTGTTAGCAGAAGAAGGAGGAGTTTGTGGGAAATTAAATGACTCGAGCTGCTGTTTGCAAGCAGATGACAGCGGAAAAGTGGTCAAACAAATAACAAAGGAAATAACGTCAGCTCGTGGACCTGTCCAAATGTTGAAAGGATGGGGATGGGACATGTTTTCATGGTTAACTGGCCAGCTCTGGGCTAAATGAATACGATTTCTCCTCTTATATGCTATCGCAACTCTCATCTTTTTACCATGTGTGACACCATGCTGGCTGCAGCTCTTTCAGCAGGTGCTCAAGGGGATGCCGCTAGCAGCCATGCCTACCTGATCCAGAAATGACTACAAAAGGACAGAAAAGGATGTCACTGCAAATAATAGCAAAACCCAAGAAGACTCCAGAAGAAAAAATTAAATCCATGGTAATTAAGGTTTGTAAAGACAAATACAGAGCAAATAAAAAGAGGAGGGATTAAAAGGAATGAGATGGATGAGTCTTTACAAAGAGACCGTGTGAATCGGCCTGTAGACAAGGCTAGGAAGTTATGGCTAGTGAAGTAACAGAAGAAACTAGGAGTTCTCTAGAACTGTTACTAATCATCAGAGACTGTTGATTAATCAAGGCCGTGTTAAATTCCTGAACCTAGAGCAAGGCAACAAAGACTTAAGAGCATTAGGAATGGGGTTCTTTTCTTTCTTCTCGATGCCAAGAGGGGGGTGCATATTAGAGGGGGGCGCATAGAGTAGGCAGTTCCGGAAGTCTGTATCTCCCGAATACCTCAGCCAGTGGGGAAAAGGAAGAGGGTGCTGTGGCCGGGAACTTGGCATCAAAAGGGGGCTGCATCCCGCAACCGTTTGACAGACGCCATGGGAAAAGCCCCATGGACTCTCCGTGTAGTCGAAGAATGTTGCAGGACTCCTCTGTCTCCTTTTCGGATATAAACCTCAGGCATCGTGGATTAATTTTCCCTAACGGCAGCGACCTGCCGCGTGGCCTCCGTGCTCTTCTCCAGCCCCCCGGGACGTGTAAAATAGTTCCCAGCGGCTCCCACCGCGCGTTGCAGACGGCTGCGCGGCCCCGGGGCTGCCCGCAGTGCTCCCCTGCCCCGCCAGGGCTGCCCGCGGGCTGCGGAGCCGCCTCGCCACCGGCGCGGCCAGGGCCGGGGCCCTTCTCGACAGCAGCCGAGGGGCTGCGGAGCGGGCGGCTGCCGGACGATCAGCTATTTTATGCCGCGCGGTGCTGCCGCCTTCATCTAGCTCTCCATCGCGCCGCCGCCCGCCGCCCGCCTGGCGCGCTCACGCTCGGCCGCGCTCGCCGCCCGCCCAGCCTCGCCGGAAGCTCTCCCGCCCGGGCTGTGCCCCGGCTCCGCCGGCAGCTCGGCAGGGCCCGGCCGCACGCGTGCTGCGTGGCTCGGAGCAGCCGCGTTGCGCCGCAGGCGACGGGGAAGGCGGGGCGGGCCGGCGCCATCGTGGTAGCGCGAGGAGAGGAGCGCCCGGGCGGGGCGGCGAGCGGCGCGGCGGTGAGCGCTTCTGCTTCCTGTCGCTCGGCGGCCGCCCACGGCAGGTGCCGTGTGACCCCGCGGAGCGGCGGGGCCGGCCGGGCGGTGCGCGGCGAGGCTTTCGGCCAGCGGCGGCCACAGCGAGAGGCTGCTGGCACTGCCCGTGCCGGTGGAGAGAGCGGGGATCCGAGGCCGGCCTTCTCCGGGCGACGAGGGGAGGCCGCCTTTGCCGCGCTGCCCTCCGTGCAGCATGTGGCCGATTCCGGCGAACCCGGGGTCTCCGCAGCGGCGCGGGCGGGAGGGAGTGGGGAGCGCGCTCGGTGCCGTGCCGGCCGCTCCCGGCCAGCGCTGCGCTGCGCCGAGGCGTTTTCCCGCCCGTCCTGGGAAGGACATAAGCGACACCGTAGTTGGAGCTTAGCTGTCAGGGGGAACAACTTCTCTCTGTGAAAAACGAAGTTCACTCTCCTGTGAGAATTTAAAGGGGTTTAATATAAAGACAATAAGAGACACATCAAATAAAGCAACGGGGTAACAGCCAGTTGCCTTGGCGCTCTGCCAAGAGCACACCTGATGCCAGAGGTCAGTCCTTTTTATACCGTTTTTACTGTCTGTTCTTTATTCATATTAAAACTTTTCCTGGAGCTGTTCTGCATGGCCACTCCTTGGTTCCGCCTTTTTAGAGCGTGCCTAGTCTTCTGCCTTGTGGTTTTATTTCTCTTGATTCTTGGGGTTGGGCCCGCTAGGCAAGAGTCGATGGTAGGGTGGATTTCTTAATTCTCCAGACAGTCAGGGCTGATTGCAGCTTTGGGCCTCTTCGTCTCTCCGGGCAGAGTGGTGATAAAATCTCCCGGACTCTCCTGGCCGCCCGTTCTGCGGGCGGAGTAGCCTTTGGGCCCTTTTGCTCCCTAGACAAAGTGTTGATTAGCAGCTTTTCGGGCCTCATCCTCTGTTCGTTTGGAGGTTATCTTACGTGCTCACACTTGCTAACATTCTTGCTAAAAAGAGAGAAAACTACATCCACACAGCAGAAAGCATTTCTAACGTTATATAATATCTACTTTATACTTTGCGAGAAGCTAATATAATATATGTTTATAACAATCCCCCCTTTTCTATTTTATAAATCATTTGGCTTGAGCAATAATTCTTTTTTCTTGGCTTCTAATGTCTGTTCGTTCTTTTCACAGATCAATTTGGCTTCTTCAAGAGGGTCTTTTATATCACTTTGTCTTTTTAATACCATAATTTTTTGTGCTGTTCCAGACATAGCCAACTTTGGGTCAGTAGGCATTGCCACAACTTGCATGCCTTGAACTATGCTGGTGATTAGCCGAATAAAGCAGGGGATCAAGCAAGGGAGAAATATTAGACTAGCTGTAGCACATAAGAGGAAGAAACCTAGCTTCTTCCACCATTCTTTCCCCAATATGCCATCCCACCAGTTAGCAGACATCATTGATTCCCATTTTTGGACTGGTACATGGGCTATTTTTCTGATTTGGTTGGCCATATCTAGAACGGCATCCCCATTGTCATCAATTTTTAAACAACAGTCCGATGTATTGAACTTCCTGCACACACCGCCTTCTTCGGCCAGTAAATAGTCTAAAGCCAGCCTATTTTGATGTATTGCAGCTCTGGTTTGGCGTTGCTGGCTGACTATTAATTCCATAGCCCCAGCTGTTTCATTGGTTATGATTTCTACAAGAGCTTGGAGTCTGATGATACGATTCAGCATGTAAATTGGGGTCTGATATCCCCAGCTTCCATCTTGTGCTTAGGTAGCTGGCCCATCTGTTTCTAATATTCGTTCAGGGGGCCATTCCTCATCTTTCCATTTTTGGAATCCTCCAATTAAATCTCTTTTCTTTCTTTTGAAGTCTTCATAGAGAGGTATACCTAATTGATCTCCCACTGGTTCTGGGAAAAGGAAAAACCCTGGTTGAATGATTCTTAGTGTACAACTCCCTTTCCAATGTGAAGGGAGTCTTGGGGATGCCCTTTTCCCACATATCCAAAAGAAGCCATCTGGTGCTTTCCAATAATCACCTTCTTGTTGATTTATATTCTCCCCAAATTTGGCTATTTCTGGGATTCCAAAATAAGGATTTTTCCTCGTGTCATTACACTGAAAGAGTCCAACTTCATGATCATATACACAGTCTTTTCCTTTTTTCTGGGCTCAATACCAAGTTGGTTTTTCTGGGACCCACCACCTTGAAGTTTTGTTACTCACTTTATAGCTTTTACAGGGAGTGTTTCCTACTTCATTAAGAAAGTTTATCCCAGTTCGCCAGAGGCATTCTTCCCCTATCACTGTTGAACTTAAAATCCACCCCTCAGGTCGGTTCCCCCCTCTTATATTTGTCCGGTTCCATTTAAGGAGTTCTACCGGGCCTACGCTGCTACCTTTCCGTGGCCATTCTTCTGTCATTAAAGCTCCTCCACAGACCCAACAGTTGGTTATGTTAAGTTCTTTACCTATCCTCTCCCCCAATTCCACAAACAGGTTTTTTCCTAACCTTGGGGTTTTTTCCTCTTTGTTGTTTGAGCTTTGCATACAGGTCCTGGCGTGGTGAGGTGAATATAGGGCGAGGTTGCTGTGCTGGCTTTGTATCTTTACTTACCACTTGCTCTTTTACCAAATCTTGGACTGTTCCCCTGGTGGCAGCTGTGGAGCAAATCTATTTTTCTCCTTTTGGACAATTGCTTCTTAGTCTGTTTCCACTTGTTCCTAAATTTTCTGTAATCCAATATTTTTCTCCTTTATGCATGCAAATACCTAATTTGGATGAGTCATAACAGTGACTGTTGGTATGGGTATGAGTAATAAGAAAGAAGCCCCGGTGTCTTTCCATGTAGAGCTTTCGATAGCATTTGTAACATGGTCTTGCCGGTGTCCCAAAAGGGACCAGGAGAAGTGACAAAAGAAGGAATAACAGAGGTCCGGCATGGCTTATACTCCCACCTCCCTTGCCTATGAGGTTGCAACCCATAGCAGGTGTATTGGATCTTCTCGGTGGCGAGTACAGTGGCCGACCCGGTCTTGCCCTCTATTTCCTTGTCACTTCCTTTGTAGCTTTTAGGCAAATTTCTTTTGGCACCTTTTTAACTGTAGTATCTTATCGTATCTTAGGTGTTTCCCATTCAACAGGCACTAGTAATTCCCATCTGCAGAGCAAAGTTATTGCTTTTGTTGCTTATGATTTTGTCTGGATAGGGTATTGATTTTGTGCTTGACACCCTTTACAACTAGGGTGTCGACGGTGTGAAATGCCAATTTCCCTCTAGATTAATTACTTATATTTGACGTGGTTGGCATGCCCCGTGTTAGAATGATTCAAACAGGGTATATGATGTGGCACTGATGGAAGTTGTGATTCTCCGCCTTCTTAATACAAATCACAGGCTAGAATCAGAACATGAGAGTTCCCTGTTTGATCCAGTCCCAACCCTTCCTGTTTGAAGTGAGAATATTCTTCTCCACGATGTCCCAGAATTTGTCCAGGGGCCACTGATATAAATTTGGCTTTTACTTCTCAGTTAGGTGTGATTCTTTGCATATCCCTTGGATTATTTAGATTGTTCTAGCTCATTGCCACCTGGTCTCCGTTTAAGAATCAATTTGGTATCACCTGGTTTGGATATTACAGTCCACTCTTCAGGTTCTTTTACAGGTCCTTTGATTCTGCTGGCATGGATCTACCCTCGTTCCTTGGTCTGGATTGCGGCCTCAGTCATCAGCAGTACCTGAAAAGGACCCTCCCATTGTGGAGTCAAAGATTGTTCTTTCCATGTTTTTACTAGTACCCATTCCCCTGAATGGATATTATGAATTTTGAACTCCAAAGCTGTGGTTTGAGGGATCATTCCTTTCAGCCGCAAATTTTCAAGTGTTCTGGCAATTGCGGTGACATATTTTTTGACACTTACTTCTCCTACTTCATAAGTGGCTGTTTCATGTTGAGCAGTAAGGAAGGGTAATCCGAACATCATCTCATAAGGAGACACTCCCAGGTCTGACCTGGGCTGTGTTCGGCCTCTCAACAGAGCCAAAGGTAAGCATTTTACCCATGACATTTGAGTTTCAATCATTAATTTTGTTAAAGTTTTTTTCAAAGTCTGGTTCACTCTTTCTACTTGGCCTGAACTTTGTGGGTGCCAGGGGGTATGTAATTCCCATTTTATTCCCAAGGCTTGAGTTATTTGTTGTAAGACTTTGGATGTAAAATGTGTTCTTCTACCTGAGTTTATTTTATTAACCATTCCATATCTGGGAATAATTTGTTCCAGAAGGGTTTTGCATACTATGTTAGCTGTAGCTCTAGTAGCAGGAACTGCTTCTACCCAACAAGTTAGGTGGTCTGCTATTACTAATAGGAACTTCCATCTCTGTACTTGAGGAAGTTTAGTGAAATCTACTTGGATACTTTGGAATGGTCGCAGAGCTAACTCACGGCCTCCTAATGTTGTTTTTCTCATTATTTTCCTAGTCACTCTTTGGCAAGTTCTACAGTTCCCAGTTATTTGTTTTGCTACCCCAAAGATTCCAATACACCCATAATTTTTTAGAAAATGATCACACAAGCTAGCTTGAGTACCCCAATGAGTTTTTTGATGCATATCTTCTAATATTCTCTTAGTGAGTGGCTTATTAAGTAACTGTCTCCCATCAGGAAGTTTCCGTTTTCCAGATTGATCTTGTTCTCCCCCTATCTTAAATAATTCTTTTTCTTCTTCTTTACTAAATTTGGGGATTTCCAATTCTCCCCTTTCTGGGGTCAGGATTAACAGAATTGGTTCAGTCCCATTTTCTGCTGCATCTTTGGCTTCTTGGTCTGCTAGGTTATTCCCTCTTATTTCTGGGGTCATCCCTTTTTGGTGTCCTTTGATATGCACTACGGCTATTTCTTCAGGCAATTTTAATGCTTCCAACACTTCTGAAATCAGGCCTTCATGTATCAGTTCTTTCCCCTTTGAATTTAGTAAACCCCTTTCTTCCCAGATCTTTCCAAAGGTATGTACTTTGAATCAGTATAGACGGTCCCCTTTTTGTGTGTGTCGCGGGTTGGGTTTGTAACCGGGCGGAAACACCAATTTAGTGTAGTGGTTTGGTCTAAAATACTCATTACTGTTTATCTTCTGTGAGATAAGAATTAGGAGAAATGCAAAGCAGGCACCAACTTGAATGAATATAAAGAAGTTTATTAACAGACCTAAAAGAAGAAAAGGAAAAAAAAATTATACCACCTTTAGAACTCTCCTCCTCCCCCCACCTTCCTCCCTTCTCCCACTGACAATGTAAAGACAACCCTTAAGATGTTCAGTCTGTTTACCACTTCCATAATAACCTTGTTCAGTCCATTTAGAAAGAGAAGTCTCTTCTTGCTCGTGCTATGAAAACAGTATCACACCGAGACAGCCACCCACTTCCAAATATTGTTCAGTCCATTCAGGAAGAGGAGTCTCTCTGCTTACGATGTGAGTCCCTTCCCCCGACTTGCAGCTTTTCCCGCAACTGCTTTCGAGGGTCCACTCTTGAAAGTTTTCTGGGGTACAATTTTAAGGTTGAGCTGTTCAGAAACAAAAAAAAACAGAGGCCCTTCTCCTTCCCTGGGAGCAAAGGGTCATCTTCATCTTTAAGACTATCTCTGGAAGCATCTCTAGGAATTGAGGTTTTTCTCCTTTCCTCTTTGGAGCAACAGTCCTCATCTGGTTCATCTGGTTCATCTCTCTCTGTCCAAACTTCTCATGAAATTACAGCTGCGTCAGCATCTGCCTATCTCAGCGCAGGTGCTTCTGCTTATGAGTTGAACACTCCACCCCCCATATCTTCATGAAATTACAACAGGATACTCTGATATATCATAGCTTCACGACAGACTTTCAGCTTTAAGCATCTCCTCTCTCTCTTCCCTCAGGTTTTCAGCTCTTCACAGCAATAAAAGGGTTAATCTCACCTCGGCCTCACAGCTGGAATGTGGCTTATCGCAGTTGGTCACCTGACCTCTGCCGGACAGAGGTGCCGCTTTGCTGAATCTCGGCCGCAGTGGAGGGGGGGATTCCGAGCCGCTCCGGCTGCCCACGGCAAGGCAGTGGGGGGGGGTTCCACAGCTGGAACAGGCCCATGGCTCCAGGCTGGCTGTGGCCCGGCCCGGCCTGGCCCAAGCAGGGCCTGGCCGGGCCTGCTGGCCCCTGCACGGGGCCTGCAGCCACCTGTCCCAGTGCCGGAAACGAGAGAGAGCTGGGGTGGGAGTTTGCTGTTCTTAAGTGTGGATCACAGAGGCGGTCACAACTTTAAGTGGCTTAAAGAATTGTCCATATTCAAACTGGCCAGCTGATAGGTTCTATCAGGTCCCAGAGGAAGCTGTAAGCACCCCTTAGCAAGGATATCCCTTCCGGGACTATGCTTGCTAACCTATGACAGTGTGCTAAATGCTCCAGTGCTCTCTTTAGAGCGTATAATTCACAAGACTGCGCCGACCAATTTGAAGGTAGTTTTCCTTTTTCGATGGCCTGCATATTTATCCCATCGACTAAGGCATATCTTGACATTCTTTTTCCTTGCAAGCATCTGGATGAACCATCCACATATATTCTTTCCTCTTCTAAGAGGGCTTGTTCAGCTAGATCTTCTCGAACTTTTGTTTGGTATTGAGTAATTTCTAAGCAATCATGTGCCAGGTCATCTTTTGGTTCTCCATACAGGAATTGGGCCGGATTGAGGCTTTTGCTTGCTTCTATAGTTAGATCATTACTGTCAATCAGAATTGCTTCATATTTTAATAGCCTGGAGTCTGTTAACCATTTTTCAGCTTTTTGATTTAGCACATTTCGGACCGCATGGGGTGTGTATACAATCAGTTTACTTCCAAAGGTGAGCTTACGGCTCTCCTCCACCAAAATAGCGGTAGCTGCTATGGCTTGAATGCATACTGGCCAGCCACGGCTTACTGGGTCCAATAGTTTAGCTAAATAAGCTATTGGTCTTCTCACCCCTCCCCATTCCTGGACTAATACACCATGAGCTACTCCATTTTCTGCATTCACATATAAATGAAAGGGTTTTTCTAGTGAGGGTAAGCTTAGGGCTGGTACCGAGGCTAGTTTCAACTTCAGTTTTTCTAATTTATTATCATCATCATCTTTGGTCCATTGTATATTGTCTCCCCCTGTTAATTTTTCATATAAAAATTTTACTGCTTGTGTATATCTTTCAATCCATAATCTGCAATATCCCAGTAGCCCCAGCAGTCTCCTAACCTCCTTTTTTGAAGAGGGAGGAGGGAGGGATAAAATCCCTGTAATTGTTTCAGGACTTAGTTGTCAGCTACCTTTGCTTATCAGGTGGCCGAGATATTTTACTTCTGATTCCACAAACTGTAATTTCCTTTTTGATGCCTTTAGTCCCTTTTTCCCAAGAAAATTTAGAAGCTTTATGGTAGCTCCTTTAACTTTCATTTCATCTTCCCCTGATATTAGAAGGTCATCTCCATATTGGATAAATTGTATTCCTGGGGGAGTGGGGAAGGTTTGTAGTATTTCTCCCAAGGCTTGCCCAAATAAATTTGGGGCCTCACAATAGCCCTGTGGCAGTTTAGTCCACCTCAACTGGTTCTTTTTCCCTGTGTTTGGATCTTCCCATTCAAAGGCAAAAATATTTCGGCTTTCCTCTGCCAGTGGGCAGGCCCAAAAGGCATTTTTAAGATCTACCACACTAAACCACTGATGTTGAGGTGGAATTTTGCTTAAAAGAGTGCAGGGATTAGGAACCATAGGGTAGCAGGCCCGTGTTCTTTTGTTTACTTCTCTTAAATCTTGCACTAATTTATAATTTCCATCAGATTTCTTTACTGGGAGAATAGGGCTATTATGAGGGGATTTACAAGGTTCTAGTGTCCCATCCTTTATTAATTCTTCTATCACTGGTTTTAAGCCTTTTCTCCCTTCTAAAGATATAGGGTACTGATGTACACAAATGGGACCTTCTTCTTTTTCAATTGTGACCCTTATGGGGTCAAGATCTAGTCCACCCCTATTCCCTTCCCTAGCCCAAACCTCTCTGTTAATTTTGCTTTCATCTTCTTGGCTAAGTTTAAACACTTTGGCCGTCATTTTCCCTTCTTCTGGTATGACTCCAATCCCCAGTTGGATTTGTAAATCCCTTCCCAATAAATTGCTGCCAGCCTCAGGAGCTAACAAAGCATCCCCTATCCCTATTTTTGTTTCCCCTTCAATAACCACATCTTTAATGACAGGGACCTTAAATCCTTCCCCCTTTGCTCCTGTTACTTTTACCATATCATTACTTACATCCCACCCTTTTGGAATATTCATCACACAAGTCTTTTCTGCCCCAGTGTCAACTATAAATTCCAATACTTCCTCTTCGGGGCCTACTTTTAAAGTTATCAAAGGCTCCAGATGGTATTTATCCCCCCAAAAATAGAGCCCATGATTTCCCTATTTTTCTTCTCTGTGTGTCTCTTGAAATCTTTTCAGATCCCTCCTCAGGTGGGGGCATTCTCTTTGATAATGCCCTTCTTCCTTGCAATAGAAACAGGCATCCCTGGGTTGTTCTTGGAATCTTGATTGTGCTGAGGTTTTATTTTTCTCTTTTCCACCATTTCTAAATCTGGAATGTTTAGGAGTGTTACCTGAGGGCTTTAGATTTTTTTTGGAAGGTACTCTCTCGCATAGTGGCTATCATGATCTTTGCTCCCACTTTGGCTTTTTCTTCATCCCTCCGGACATATATATCTTTTGAGCTTCCCTTACTAGGTCTTGTAAAGGTTTCTCATACCAATCTTCTATTTTTTCCAATTTTTTTCTAATATCTGGCCAGGCATGAGTGACAAAGTGAACTCTTAGCAGGGCTTGCCCTGCTAGGGACTCCGGGTCTCTCCCAGAATATTGTTTCATATTCTTTCGGAGCCTCTCCAGCCACTCAGTCAGGGTTTCTTCCTTCCCTTGCTGCCCCTCAAAGGCCTTTCTGACATTTTGTCCTCAGAGTGCCCCCTCTTTTATTCCCTTGATTATCAAATTACAATAATCATTCATATGTCCCCTCCCAGCTTCATCATTTTGGTTCCAGTTAGGAGGTGTAATGGGCATTTTCTGATCCCCGGGTGGACCTTGTTGGTTTTCTTTTCCCCAAATTTTTATTCCAGCAATTCTAATCATTTCTCTTTCTTCTTGGGAGAATATTATTTTCATTATTGATTGCATTTCTTCCCAAGTGAAAATGTTGGGACCTAAGAACTGGTCCAACATTTCAGCTGTACCTATGGGGTCTTCTAATAATCCTTTAATTTCTTTTTTGAAATTCCTAACCTCTGTAGAGGTTAGAGGAGCACTCACAAAGCCGCTTCCCCCTCCTCCCGTAGGTACTTCTCTTAACGGAAAGAAATGAATTTCTCGGCTTCCCTCTGTTTGTTTAGCAATGGAGGGCTTGTTGGGCTGCCTCGGAGCCTTAATGGCACCTCCTGTATTCTGGTATGGTGCTCCTTCGTTAAGAAGAGGGTTGATTTGGGAAGAAAGCACCGAACTCCCCTGGGGAGGAGGGGCAGATTCAAAGTCTGGCGCTGAAGCTGAATAGGGTGGGGGTGGGGTATGGCAGTGAAGCCAGATATTCCGGAGCACAGGAGGCGGGCACCGGGGCTAAAGCCGGGTTTCTCAAGGCAGGAGAGGTAGGGGCTGAAGCCGGGACGTGTGACCTTTCCCTTGATGCAATTGAGGGTGCTGGGATTCCCGAGATATATGGGAAGGGTGGGATCCCCGGCATGGGCGGGGGCAGGGCTCCCCCCCAGCTCCATTGGGGCGGGAGGGCTGCCGGGGGAAAGGCCCCCGGTGCGGGCGGAGGGGGGGCTGGCGGGGGAAGCCCCGGAGCCAGGGGGAGGAGGGCAGCTTCTGGTGCTGGCGGCGGAGGCAATACTTCTAAAGGGTCTCAGCCTTTTTTCTCTTCTGTTTGCTTTTCCTCTGCGGTTTCTGATATTTTGAAGACTTTGGTTCCCAGAGGTTTTGTAATTCCTGTCCAGCAAGAAGCATATTCTCTCTCCTCAGGGTGAGATGGCTCTTTTGAATTTACAAATACATTTAGAGCCTGGCAAATCCATGCCTCATCAGACCCGTATTTTGGCCAGTACACATGATCAGATCTGATTTCCTTTTTTACCCACTCTTTCATGCAGAATTGAATCATTTTTACTTTCTCTTTTCCTTTTGTAGAAGGATCAGTTTCCCAGTTTGCGAGTTTGACCCCGAGGGGACTGTCTCGGGGTATATCCTCTGGCACCCTTTTATAATTTGAACTTAATTTACTAGGTTGTTGTCCCATTTTTCCAGGAGTTCTCTATTACTCAAAATACCAATTTATCCCCCCCTTTGAAATACTAATTCATTCCTTTAAAACACCAATCTTCACTGCTGTAAAATACTACCCACCCTTTCACAGTACAAAAAACACCAAAAAATTTATTAGAGCCCACCTTCCCCAAAAACAAAGTTAACTTCGAATTACACAGTTTTTCATTCACACATTCACTCTTTTTTAATATTTGTTCACTCACTCATTCCTACTCACAACAGAATAATAAGGTACCTCTTTCAAGTCACTTGTTAGTATCCACCCATGGGTATGATACAATCCTCAGGATTCTGGGTGCTCTTGGATTTCCCTCAACCCAGCATTGCTAGCATCCAAACCCCAACCTCTCTTGGGGTACTTTTAGGCCCTGGGTGCTCTTGGGGTTTTCCTCAACCCAGCATATGGGGGGGTAGCTCCCACTTTGCAACCCCTTCTCTGGGACCCCGTCCCAGTCACCCCCGGAGATTCTTTCACTCCGCTTATCTCTCGCTTTGTCTCCTCGCTGGCCGCTGTTCTCGTGAACAAGACGGAACGGCAGCACTCAGAGACTGCCACACTCGCTTCGCAGATCTGGGGGCAACCAGCCCACGTCTCATTCACACACGCTCATCTCCCGTAACCACCCCCTTTTTCTTTGGACAATACTTCCCAGTCCTGTTTCTTTTCCAGTGTCTGTGGGATTTTTGTCGAGAGCGCTCTCTTTCATTTGCTTTATTTTTGTGTCTTTCTTGTCCTCCGGGTGTTGCCCTGCTGCCACCAAATCACGCCAGAGGATGCTAAGCAAAGGTCCTGCCAACTTGGGCGGGAGGCGCCTTACCCTTGCTTCTTGAATCCTCCCACGCTTTTCAGAGGCGAGGTGTAGCTCCGGGACGAGCCCTTAATTGTGAAAAACGAGGTTCACTCTCCTGTGAGAATTTAAAGGGTTTAATATAAAGACAATAAGAGACACATCAAATAAAGCAACGGGGTAATGGCCGGGTGCCTTGGTGCTCTGCCAAGAGCACACCTGATGCCAGAGGTGAGTCTTTTTTATACCATTTTTACTGTCTGTTCTTTATTCATATTAAAACTTTTCCTGGAGCTGTTCTGCATGGCCACTCCTTGGTTCCGCCTTTTTAGAGCATGCGTAGTCTTCTGCCTTGTGGTTTTATTTCTCTTGATTCTTGGGGTTGGGCCCGCTAGGCAAGAGTCGATGGTAGGGTGGATTTCTTAATTCTCCAGACAGTCAGGGCTGATTGCAGCTTTGGGCCTCTTCGTCTCTCCGGGCAGAGTGGTGATAACGGCTCTTGGACTCTCCTGGCCGCCTGTTCTCCGGGCGGAGTAGCCTTTGGGCCCTTTTGCTCCCTAGACAAAGTGTTGATTAGCAGCTTTTCGGGCCTCATCCTCTGTTCGTTTGGAGGTTATCTTACGTGCTCACACTTGTTAACATTCTTGCTAAAAAGAGAGAAAACTACATCCACACAGCAAAAAGCATTTCTAACATTATATAATATCTACTTTATACTTTGCGAGAAGCCAATATAATATATGTTTATAACACCTCCATTGGCGACCTCCTTTTCCCTCTGATTCAGCTACCTTGTGGTAGGTGCGATGGTGCTGAAGAAGGGTGGCGGCTTGGCACAGTTGCTGTCACAGGTGGATCTTTGAGTGGCATGTGTGAGGGTAGGAGGGTACGGCACCCATAGCTGAAGGCAAAAAAGGTCAGGGCATGTCATCAGCCGCAGTCGTGCTAAGTTGTTCATCTATGCAAACTGCTTGCCGAGTTGTTCCTTTCTTAGGTAATGGGGGCTTGTATCAACCAGAACTGCAAATGGTCAGTATTTGCAGAGAAGGTTACTTGGACTGTTGTTGAAGTGAGTGTAGCAGTTTCTATGGCATTCTGCAAAAAAAGTGACAGGTCTCCCTGTGTTCCCCAGTTCTTAACAAAGATGAAGTTAACAAACCCCTGAAAAGAGGTTTTGCAAAACTTCAGGGATATTTTCCTACTAGTACTGTAGAGACAACCATAGTCACCTTGTCTTTCCAAAAGTGAAGGTTCCCTATTTTTGTCCAAGAGCATCAAGTGCTTTTGATCAGCGTTTGTGTGCATGCATTAGCCTCGTTCTTGCTCTTCCTTGGAGAACTTTTACAATACTCACATGATCTGTGTAGGCTGCAGACTGCAGTGGTGAACTTCAAGGCTTCCAGCAGAAGGGAGATGCTGTCCACGTTTTGGATTCTCCTTAGCCTGAACCTTCAATGTCCAATAACGCAGCGTTTGGTGCTCGAGGCACTGACTCTGGCGTGCCCCTGGTCAGAGACAGTCCAGCTGCGTTACCTCCACGCGTCGCTGAAGCGACTTCGGGATCAGGAAAAGAGCTTGCTGGGCTAGCTAGCTGGCTTCTTTGCAGAGGGAAACACGGCAGGAGCCGTTGATGTCGGCTCACGTTAGCTCAGAGACAAAGGAAGAGAGGGGCTGTTCAGGTCTGGCTTCTAACAGGTTTAATGCGATAGGATGAGGATGAGGTCGGATTGATGGGAATCCGCTCCTCGGAGCCTTGTCCTCAGTTTTATAGGGAATTTGAAAACCCCCTGTAACTATTCCTGAAAAGACCTGCCTTGCTAAATTAGTGCCTTTTAAGTCTTGTGTCCCCAGGATAGAACAACAAACTCACAAAGATAACAGCAGTGGATCTACAGGACTTCTGCAGGCCTTCTGGACTGCAGACATCTCTGACCAAAGGCCACAGATGACGTGTACCCTGATCCTGCCGAACGCCCGTCCGCCCTGGACTCAGCTTCAAGGTTTGATTGATACTGGTGCTGATGTAACTATCATCTCCTTCTCTGCGTGGCCTCCCTCATGGCCTTTACCCCCAGTGGGATCGGCCATCACAGGATGAGGATGAACCACACAGAGCTATTGAAGCGAACGGCCTGTGACGGTGAAGGACTCAGAGGGGCACACAGCTACAATTAGGCCTTATGTTACTACCACTTCCCTTAACCTTTGGGGACGGGATGTGTTGGCAGCCTGGGGCATACGGATCGGGACAAATTTTTAGCAGGGGTCACTGTGCGCAAAGGTGCACAGTATCCTACACTGCCTTTGCAGTGGTTGATTAACACACCAATCCGAGTCAGACTCTGCTTAGTTAGTTGAATTAAGGGCTGTTATCATGGCTTTTCAACGATTCTCACAGGAACCTTTGAATTTGGTTACTGAAGCCGACTAGCAAAAGCTCGTATACAATTAATCACCTTACGGTACCACAAAATTCAAAGAATCCTGTTCTTCTGAATCACTTTCTCTCATTGCAATCTGCAGGCAAGAGACAACTGCCCTGGGCAAAAGTCTGGGTGTGGAATTTACTCACTAACCAGTGGGAAGGCCTGCGGGAACTTATGGTTTGGGGTCGTGGCTATGCTTGCGTTTCTACAGATACTGGGGTACGGTGGCTAGCTGCAAAATGTGTTCGCCCTGCCCTACGGCACCAGAGGCAGAACAGGCAACCTCCAAATGATGACCAGAACACCAACCATCCAAGTGGCCACCAGAATGTAGATCATCAGCCATCAGACTCTTCTGATGATGACCAAGATGTTGACCATCAGGCAGATGGTCCTTCTACAAGCAGAGACTGGGATGGTCCTTCCACAAGCAGAGACTGAACTTTAAATTTCTTGTTATGGAGTCAGATCGTTAAAGCCTTAAGGACATATTTAGAATTAATAACTGATGTAAATTTCTATTTAGGATTAATAGTGGAGTTGTTATCTTATCAAACAAAAAGGGGGAATTGTAGATACCAAAATGCTGCTAGCGAGGATTTTCTTGCTATTTTCTAAGTCTGTGAGAGACTTTTCTCTCTCACAGAAGAGGTAGCAGAGTATGTAAACAACCAAGCCACCTGCAACCTTGAAAAGTCTGGTTTATGGTCTAGTAGAAAAATATTTTGACAATGGATGGTTTAGGATTTTAGCCAATCACCCCAAGGGGGGGGGCTGATCCTTTGTCCAATTAGACTATGAAGAAAAAAGTCTGTAAAAGAGTTTGTGAAATAATTAAATGAATAAATCTTGGTGCACAATTCCTGCCTGCTGGATCTTCTCTCCTCCTCCTCCCTATGGCTGCGGGACACAGTGATACACCCTAGGGCCCAGGCCTGCGGTAATAGACCACAATTACAAGTGAACTGCAACACAAGCAGCTAACACATTCCTCCTGTGATAAATGAGTGAACGATAAATTTTGTCTTTCGCATCTATCACTTTAACATTTAGAAGTGAGAATGTACTATGTAGAAATAGTGTTAAGGTAAAATATAGGTAAGTAAAAACAAGACTAGAGTAAATTGTAACTTCGAATGAGTGGTAACATGTTGGGAAACGTAGGAAGAAACACATGATAATAAATGTCCTTTAAGTTGAGAAATTACAGAGGTGGAAACCAAGACATCTTCAAGAAACAAAGAAGATAAACCGCATGCATCCCAGGAAGTCTGTTATCTCATCAAAACTCACACCTCCCAAAGAACCCATTAACTACAAATTAGGTTGGAGACTGAGGAGGCACCGGAGGGGGGTGCCTGCCTTCAATTCTGGAGCTACTCAGAGGACCGAGGTGGCAGTGTGCTGGCGTGTGCTGGCGCAAGGGGGCAGAGACGGAGGGGGGAAAGTTGAGTGAAGTGTAAATGACTTTCTGGGCTTAAGGACTATGTTTAAAGAAGTACTAAAGTTCACAGTAAAATGAATGGAGCCACGCCTCTAGCAATATTGCTAAGTGCTCCTGCACTGTGATATGCCTTTGTTCTACTAATAAATGCTCAATATTATGCTGCTGAAAATTCCGCTTGGGAATTCATCTTTCTCACTTCTTCCCTTAAAATCAGTTCTAAGAATTTAGTGTGAAATACATTTAGGCTTGGTCCACATTATTTTTAGTTCAAATAAACACATCTAAATTTTTTCCATCTTTCCCATTAAAGGATTTTGGGTTTGGCTCATTCTTTCAGCATTTTGCCAGCAATCTGCTCAATGCTCTTTCCTTAGGAATGAAAGCTGTAGCCTGATATTACAAAGTGTTTGGTGAAACCTTTACCATGACTCTCAAGTCGCAACATGCCAGATAATCACTGGTTTTCAAAGCTGCTTGAAGATAGAAGGAAAGCGTCAAAGGTTTATGCATGAATCAGCATCCCCTTGTCACAACGTCATGCTGCAGTGATCCTTGCAGAGCTCTAAGACTGGATTTAAAGGAGAAAAGCTCAATACTGGCTCCTGAGCCAGCAGGATGAAACATCCAAGATTGTACATATATTACTTCTGTGCTAAAACTACTGTATGAAAACGTCTTACCATTATGGCAGTTTTATAGTACTCCATAGGAGACATCTCTTTAAATGACTCTAATATCCTTTCAGTGCTAAAATTGAGAAGGGGGTTGATCCATAGTTAACTCATGTAAACACGAGTGAACTACTAAGAGACAGCAAATGTTAATCACAAAACCTAAGCAGCAGGATTCGCCTTAATCTTGTCAAGATAAGAGGAACAGGATCTTTTGAAAACCGGCACAGAGATCGCTGCATCAGCCACCGAAGAACTGCGCATGCTCCAGAAAGAAAGGTAAAAAGTGCATTGTGACAAAGACTACTGATCTTCATCAGAAAGACCCTCGAGGAAGAAGAGGAGCCTTCCTCAGTGCGCCCATCAGCGTACACAGCGCATGCATGGCACGTATGCTAATGATATTAATGACTTCCGAGAAGTAATTTCTAGAACCACTCCTATCCCAAGAATTGTGATGAATGTTCATAAATTTTACACATAATGCTGGACTGTATGGAGTGCTCTGTGTGTGTGTGTTAGGAGGAGTGATCCCCCATGCACCCAGCGCCGAATAAAGCAAATACCCGCTTCTCTGACTCTGAAGCATCTCTAGGCCTGGTTTTGGGCAATTCAAAATAGGTGAATACACATTACAACTACAGCTGAAGTTGTTGCGTAGGCAGATTGAAGAGGAAAGGATTTCATCTTCATCACTCTCCTTCTTTCTTGTTTTGACAGAATTAAGAACTTGTAAAAAATCTGATATCACTGATGCTCACCACTCTTCCAATTAGACTACGCTCACTTAGGCAACGAAGTCCAGAGCTTCGGATATCTCCCGCTTCTGCCCTAGGAATTGCTTCCAGTGCTGTACCTTTGCTCCAGCTGCGAAACCAAACCAGCAGAACCAAGGAAGTTCTCTCTGAATGAACCATTGCTCTTGAAGGCTACAACGGTAGTCATGGCAGTGAACACTGCTCTTCACTGGGCCATTCCTCTGAAAAAAAACCATGCACCACCTCTCAACCTAAACCGTTAAGCCTCCTGCTGATGCTGACTGACAAAGCGTCCAACTGCACTTAGATTCCAACAGCTACTTCCAATGACCTGTCAACAGAGCTTTGCAGACTTGCAACAGAGCAACAAACTAAAGGGGCTATGTTTCATGGCTGTTTTTCAAACATCATTGACTTATGTCCCTTTGCCAGCTTAAGTGAAGGTGGCCCATCCACCTTGGTCAAAATCAGCAGAATTTTGGCCCAATTTGTTGTTACGCAACACATCATGACACAATCTCTTGGTGTTGATGCAAAATTCCCACTGAAGTGCATGTCGTTACATGACTTAAGGCTACCTACTCACAGAGTGTCCACTCCACTGCCACACCCATTTTCTGGCCACCTTGAAATGACTGAGCTGTCTTACTGTTCCCAACATTCCTCAGGGGTACGTGACCACCATAGCCTCCCTTCTGAAGTTTAGGAACCTAAGTAGTACTAGCAATAGCAGTTTATCCAAAATCCATTTGCTCCATCAACAAACTCCGAGCAAGCGCTGAGAATTAGTTTCAAGACTTCTACATATATTTACAGGGAGCTTTTTGTTTGCTTGTTTGTTTTTAAAGCAGATGGAGTAGTGCGATGTTTCCCTGAGGCTACCAGGGCTGCGAGGCAGGCAGGCAGAGCCCTGGCATGGGTGGCACAGGGGACCCCGGGCGCTGACGGCTGCCACCAGCGCAGGCCAGCTCGGAACTGGCAGGCAGGGCTGCACCCCGCGTCTGCCACAACAGCTGCAGCTTCTGCAGCCTGAAACACAGCTGGCTCAGGGGTTCAAATTAAGAGCCAAAACCTTTTGCTGCTCAATTTGGGGCAGAGAAAGGTCATCACTTCTAGCATGGCATAAGCCTGCCACTACATTTCTGTGAAGGAAAATCACCTTGTTAGAGTGAAACTCCTGAGTAAAATACTGAAGCGCTTTCAGATTCGTATTATCTGACATTTCTGTGACCTTCTTTTATACCTGCATTGTTTCCTACTGCTGGTTTTGGGCACAAGTTCTGTGTACACTATTCTGGAAACAAAAAAATAACCCAAAACCAACACCCACTCCTCCCCCACCATCACTCCTTCCCCAGCCCCAAGCCTAACAAAACCAGCCTGCAGAATGTGCAGGATTTCAAATGAGAACAAGCATAGATGGGACATCAAAAGATGGATTCTCCTTAGACATTTGTGCATGCAGTGCTCTGCAATCAACTCCTAAATTCTACTCCTCGTACACCAAATATTTGTCTTGGGAACTCCTTGTTCTCCATTCCAACCCTTCTGAGAGGGTAATCGAGGAGTTACTCTACATATTTTAAGCACATGTTGCACTAGTCAAATCCAATGCACAGCATTACTTGACTAACTGAGGCGGTGGCAAGGTCAATTAAGACCTGTTCATGTCTTAATTTGGAGCTCTTCCAACTGCTTGAAAAGTGAAGCCTTGGACGTTGAAGGTTCAGACTAAGGAGAATCCAAAATGTGGATAGCATCTCCCTTCTGCTGGAAGCCTTGAAGTTCACCACTGCAGTCTGCAGCCTACACAGATCATGTGAGTATTGTAAAAGTTCTCCAAGGAAGAGCAAGAACGAGGCTAATGCATGCACACAAACGCTGATCAAAAGCACTTGATGCTCTTGGACAAAAATAGGGAACCTTCACTTTTGGAAAGACAAGGTGACTATGGTTGTCTCTACAGTACTAGTAGGAAAATATCCCTGAAGTTTTGCAAAACCTCTTTTCAGGGGTTTGTTAACTTCATCTTTGTTAAGAACTGGGGAACACAGGGAGACCTGTCACTTTTTTTGCAGAATGCCATAGAAACTGCTACACTCACTTCAACAACAGTCCAAGTAACCTTGTCTGCAAATACTGACCATTTGCAGTTCTGGTTGATACAAAACCCCATTACCTAAGAAAGGAACAACTCGGCAAGCAGTTTGCAAAGATGAACAACTTAGCACGACTGCGGCTGATGACATGCCCTGACCTTTTTTGCCTTCAGCTATGGGTGCCGTACCCTCCTACCCTCACACATGCCACTCAAAGCTCCTTGCGTGGAGCTCTCGCACCACCTATGACAGCAACTGTGCCAAGCCGCCACCCTTCTTCAGCACCATCGCACCTACCACAAGGTAGCTGAATCAGAGGGAAAAGGAGGTCGCCAATGGAGGGAAGTTGTACCCCCTGACAGCTAAGCTCCAACTACGGTGTCGCTTATGTCCTTCCCAGGACGGGCGGGAAAACGCCTCGGCGCAGCGCAGCGCTGGCCGGGAGCGGCCGGCACGGCACCGAGCGCGCTCCCCACTTCCCTCCCGCCCGCGCCGCTGCGGAGACCCCGGGTTCGCCGGAATCGGCCACATGCTGCACGGAGGGCAGCGCGGCAAAGGCGGCCTCCCCTCGTCGCCCGGGGAAGGCCGGCCTCGGATCCCCGCTCTCTCCACCGGCACGGGCAGTGCCAGCAGCCTCTCGCTGTGGTCGCCGCTGGCCGAAAGCCTCGCCGCGCACCGCCCGGCCGGCCCCGCCGCTCCGCGGGGTCACACGGCACCTGCCGTGGGCGGCCGCCGAGCGACAGGAAGCAGAAGCGCTCACCGCCGCGCCGCTCGCCGCCCCGCCCGGGCGCTCCTCTCCTCGCGCTACCACGATGGCGCCGGCCCGCCCCGCCTTCCCCGTCGCCTGCGGCGCAACGCGGCTGCTCCGAGCCACGCAGCACGCGTGCGGCCGGGCCCTGCCGAGCTGCCGGCGGAGCCGGGGCACAGCCCGGGCGGGAGAGCTTCCGGCGAGGCTGGGCGGGCGGCGAGCGCGGCCGAGCGTGAGCGCGCCCAGGCGGGCGGCGGGCGGCGGCGCGATGGAGAGCTAGATGGAGGCGGCAGCACCGCGCGGCATAAAATAGCTGATCGTCCGGCAGCCGCCCGCTCCGCAGCCCCTCGGCTGCTGTCGAGAAGGGCCCCGGCCCTGGCCGCGCCGGTGGCGAGGCGGCTCCGCAGCCCGCGGGCAGCCCTGGCGGGGCAGGGGAGCACTGCGGGCAGCCCCGGGGCCGCGCAGCCGTCTGCAACGCGCGGTGGGAGCCGCTGGGAACTATTTTACACGTCCCGGGGGGCTGGAGAGGAGCACGGAGACCACGCGGCAGGTCGCTGCCGTTAGGGAAAATTAATCCACGATGCCTGAGGTTTATATCCGAAAAGGAGACAGAGGAGTCCTGCAACATTCTTCGACTACAGGGAGAGTCCATGGGGCTTTTCCCATGGCGTCTGTCAAACGGTTGCGGGATGCAGCCCCCTTTTGATGCCAAGTTCCCGGCCACAGCACCCTCTTCCTTTTCCCCACTGGCTGAGGTATTCGGGAGATACAGACTTCCGGAACTGCCTACTCTATGCGCCCCCCTCTAATATGCACCCCCCTCTTGGCATCGAGAAGAAAGAAAAGAACCCCATTCCTAATGCTCTTAAGTCTTTGTTGCCTTGCTCTAGGTTCAGGAATTTAACACGGCCTTGATTAATCAACAGTCTCTGATGATTAGTAACAGTTCTAGAGAACTCCTAGTTTCTTCTGTTACTTCACTAGCCATAACTTCCTAGCCTTGTCTACAGGCCGATTCACACGGTCTCTTTGTAAAGACTCATCCATCTCATTCCTTTTAATCCCTCCTCTTTTTATTTGCTCTGTATTTGCCTTTACAAACCTTAATTACCATGGATTTAATTTTTTCTTCTGGAGTCTTCTTGGGTTTTGCTATTATTTGCAGTGACATCCTTTTCTGTCCTTTTGTAGTCATTTCTGGATCAGGTAGGCATGGCTGCTAGCGGCATCCCCTTGGGCACCTGCTGAAAGAGCTGCAGCCAGCATGGTGTCACACATGGTAAAAAGATGAGAGTTGCGATAGCATATAAGAGGAGGAATCGTATTCATTTAGCCCAGAGCTGGCCAGTTAACCATGAAAACATGTCCCATCCCCATCCTTTCAACATTTGGACAGGTCCACGAGCTGACGTTATTTCCTTTGTTATTTGTTTGACCACTTTTCCGCTGTCATCTGCTTGCAAACAGCAGCTCGAGTCATTTAATTTCCCACAAACTCCTCCTTCTTCTGCTAACAGATAATCTAATACCATCCAATGTTGAATTACCGCTTTCCTCATTTAAGTGGGTTGCTCAGCAAAAAGGTCAAGCGCTGTGGCTGGCTGGTTGGTAATTATTTCTGAGACAGCTTGTAACCTAATTATCTCCTTCAAATGATAAATGGGTTCCCAGGCATCTGGGATTAATTCCTTAGGTTTCCAAGGGGCTGGTCCATCGTGTTGGGTAACTTGTTCTGTTGGCCGTTCATCATTTCCCCGTTTTGGGGTGCTCCCTCCAGCCAGGGCTGCATCAGCTGACTGCTTTTCTCTAATTAAATCATCACAGATTTTGATTCCTAAGCGATTTCCCAGAACTTGTAGTAGCAAAAAGAACAACAGTCTACTAAATATACCATATCCCTGACCAGTTTGGAGGTAACCTGAGCTAAGCATGTTGGCCACAAATCCAATACTGTCCTTTCAAAGCCCGTGTTCCATTAGCAAAGGAACCTACCCATGGTCATCAATTGGTGGCTCAAAATACAGCAGGATTCCCGGGCCTAACGGTCCTCCAACAAGAGTTGCCCCACCATAAGGGTCCCAGCATTTGCATTTCCAAGCTCCCGCACAGGGTTCCTACCTACATTTACATCTGCAAGCTGCTTGGTTGGATTTGGAGCAGAACTCACTAAAAGGCTTTGAGTTCCAATCCGGTGTGGCCATTCCCACTGATAATCACAAACAACATGTCTTCTACTTGTGGAATTTTTGTGGGGACTGCTCAAAAACAGGTGGTCAAAAAAACCCCTTGTCCCTCCCCATTGCTTTACAGGCTTCCAAATATTTTTGGTAAGTGTGATAAGAACGCCTTACGCAGCTACTGTTAGTGAGCCGAACAGGTATTTGATTGCATTTGCCTTGATATTTGGAACAATTGGAAGGAGGGCAATTGGGGGTCCAAACCCAGTTGTTCAAGCCCAGAGGGAAAGTCAATTGACAATTGCCTTTTCCTACATAGACACGCCCTATCCTATTAGGCAATAAGTGCCTGTTGGAGAAGAATGAAGTGGCCATGAACTTCCTTCTTTGGCCCCAAATCCCATCCCACTGTGGCCCTCACATTGACCCACCATTTAGGTTCAGCTGGGCTAGCCAACTATGGCCACTCTTCAGATCCTCCTGGCCTTCCACAGAGCCAGCAATTGCTAAGGTTAAAAACTTTTGCTACTTCTTCTCCTAAGGCTGCAAATTGATTCTCCCACTCCTGGCCTAAACTCAGCTGACCATATCAAAGTAGAATTAGTAAGGAAAATGTTTTAATAGTGTCATCTAATTAGCTAGTCTAATTTTCCCGTTGTCTTCTGCAGCACCTGTGGCAATTGAAGACACAGAAACCACTTAACGTAACAAAATGGCCACAAGTATTAGCCCCCAAGTGAGTGGAGATTCTAGAGGAGGGATGCCTTTACAGTCTATTTCAGCAGACGGTCTGAAGGTAGGACTGCGGGGCTTCTTCCGATGTCGAAGCACTGCCTACTGCTCCGGCCCACTCCTGCAGAGTGTCAGTCACGGCCTCCCGGCCTTCTCCTCCAGCTGAGATGTGCAAATCTCTGAGGCTTCAGAGACCTTGACCCGAGAGTGACGGGTTCACCTGTGTTCAGCTTACTTGACGGCTGTTTTCTGTCGTCAGTGACACTTGGAATGGGCCACGCCATTTCACCAGCACTGGCGCTTCTTTCTACTCCTTAACTAGGACTCAATCTCCTGGTTGGATGTTAAAAGCAGCAAAGTCCAAAGGCCGGGCTTGCGCCAGCTGAGCTTCCTGTTGAAGGGGTTTCACAAGAAGCAGGATCCTGGCCACAGATGGTTTTAAAAATGCATCACTTGCCTCTACCCCCCCACTAGGTGGAGACTTACCAGGGCAATTGCAAACAACGATTGAAAGGGAGATAACTGAATCTCTCTTCTGGGTTGGGCCCTCATTCTCACCAAAGCCAATGTCCAAAGCCCTACCCATGGCATCTTGGTTTCTATTACCAGCTTCAAAAGGTGTTTATTTCTCTCTTCATTGTTTTCTACCCGAGCCGAGCTCTGGGGGTGCCAGGGCCTATGGAGGTTCCATTGTGTTCCTAAAGAAGCCAAAACCCCTTGAAGGATCTTTCCTGCAAAATGAGTTCCCCTATCTGAATCTATTGCTTCTACAATGCTGTATCTTGGAATGATTTGTTCCAAAAATGCCTTAAGAACTGATCCTGTCATTACTGAAGTAGTTGGAAATACTTCTGGCCACCTTGCTAGCTGACATACGATTACCAGAAGATATTAAGCCTTGCCACTTGGGGCATCTCCGGAAAATCCACCTGGCATCTTTGGAAGGGCCATGCAGCCCAAGGCCTCCCTCCTCTAGCAAGTTACTTTGTAACTTGGCTGTTGGCTTTAGCACAGATCAAGCAACCTTCAACAGCTCCTTTTGCCAGTCTAAAAAGACCCCCAGCAACATACATCATGAGATAGGCTTCTGCCAATCCTCAGGAAGTGCAAGAACTCTCTTAATGGAGTTGCTTTAATATTGGTAGGGCCAAAGGTTCTGGTATCTCTTGTTTGCCATCCCTTGGAAACCAATTCTTGCCTTTTTTCTCTGCCACACGACTTTTAACTGTATGTCAAACTGCTGTGGTAGAAAAGACAGCTTCCTGGGCAGTGATGGAGTCACGGGGAGCAAAGGGGGCATCTTGGAGAGTTCTGGCAGAAGTGTGGCTTTCTGAGTTTCTTCATCCACCAAAAAGGAGACAGAGGAGTCCTGTAACATTCTTCAACTCCAGGGAGAGGCCATGGGGCTTTTGCCATGGAGTCTCTCAAATGATTGCGGGAAGCAGCCCCCTTCTGATGTTAAGTTCCTGGCAACAGCACCCTCTGAGGTACTCGGGAATTACAGACTTCCGGAACTGCCTACTCTATGCCCCCCTCTAATATGCACTCCCCTTTTGGAATGGAAAAGGAAGAAAACCAAACTATTCCTAATGCTGGGAAGTCTTTGCTGCCTTGCTCTAGGTTCGGGAATTTAGCAGGGCCTTGGCTGAGCAACAGTCTCTGTTGATTAGTAACAGTTTCTAGAACGAATACTTTCTTCTGTTACTTCCCCCCCTGTAAATTCCTAGCCTTGTCTAAGGAGAGATTCACACGGTCTCTTTGTAAAGACACATCTATCTTACTCCTTTCACTCCCACACCTTCCTTGCGGTGGAACGGCTCTCCCCGGCACAGCACCTGGCACAAAACCCCCGTATACGCACACACACACCTGCACTTACCCTGCACTCCACTGCACGCACACACACACCTCCCGCACACTAACACCCCCTCCACATCCCCACCATGCTACTTGCAGTGGCCCCGCCCCTGCCATCCCCACCGGCTGGCAGCACCCACTCCTCGCATGCTTCCCCATGCCTTGCATTTCCTTGCTGCCCCCTCTGTAGCCTTCCCTCAACCTGCCTTTTCTCCCCTGCCTTGCACTGACTTGCTCACCCATCCCCCACCTGACTTCCTTTCACATTCGTCTAGGTCTGGCCTCATCTTTCCTTTTCCTTCTAGGACCCTCATTGCCTTGCCTCGCCTCGCAAAGCCACCACTTGCCTTGCCTTGCCCTTGAACCCCTCCCTTGCCTTGCATGACCTTGCTCACCCCTCCCCCACCTGGAATTCAACACCCCTTTTCAATGACATTTCTGGGCCTTGCCCTGCCCTTTCTGCTCCTCCGAGGAATCTCAAAGCTCTCAAGCATCTCCGGTGTTTCAGGATCCCATGAGAGGAAGACCAGGGGAGGACGCATGTTGCCACACTCATCTCTGTGGGCAGCCTTTGTCTGGGAGCAATCCTTGCATGTCTTGAACCTTGGAGGGGCAATTCACATTTTGCCCTTGAGCTCGGGGACCAGAAAGAGAGTTCTTTTGCATACAAGGGAAAGCAGGTAGCTCAAGTCTTTTAGGTACAGAGGAGAGATGACCCACGCGGGATCAAGGCCACACAGAGCACTTGGTCCTGGCCACTTTTGTGTACCAGCAGTCCTTGAATGTACTTCTCACCTGCCTTGCCTGGCCTTGCCTTGGCAACACAACAGTTGCCTTGCCTTGCCCTGCTAGCCCTCTGGAGCCTTGCATTCCTTTGCACGGCCATGCCCAGCACATGACCTGCCTACTGTTTTCCTCCAGGGCCTTGGCTTGCTGAGCCCTTCCTGTTTCTGCCTGGCCTTCCCATCAGTGGCCCTTCCTTCCTACAGCCAGCCTTGCCTCTAACTTCTGGACCTTCTCTTGCCTACCACTCCATTTGCTTTCCCCTCACTGCTCTGGCCTTGCCTACCTCTCCCTTGACTTGCCCACAATTGCCTGCACTCGGTTTGCAGCGCCTTGCCTGCATGGAAGGCAAGGGAAAGAGTGGTAGGCCGGGCAAAGCAAAGCCAGCAAGTTGTAGGCAGTGCGAGGCAAGGCAGACGTAGGCAAAGGAAGCAGAGCAAGGGTACCTTAAGAAGAACTAGACAAGGCAAGGCCAAGAGACTCGGAGTGCCTTTCCTTGGGAAGGCAAGGACATAGTGCCAGTGTTGCTGGAGCAGATGTTAAGGTACTGTGGGGAGGAATAGTCCAGCAAGACATTTCTCTTCTGGCCCCTGTGCGTGTGGGGGCAATTGTTGGACATATTCAATACTGGAGGCGGATCAGTCGCTGGATGTGTTGTATTTTGGAGGAGGGGATGCCGTTTCTTTGGAGATGGGCTTGTAGTTGCTCTCTTTGGCAAGGAAGGCAGGTTTGGATGTGCACATCAGGTACTCCTAGGGATTTTAAAGGCTTTTCCCAACAGGCAGAGCTCTCTCTGGGTTCGAGCTGTTGAGCTGTCGGTGGGAATGCAAAGGCCAAGCTCTTAAGCTATTTGTCCTGGTGCCTTCAGTGTGTGAGCAGTCCCTGGTGCCGTTGCCTTTGGATCCTGACTCTGGGAGAGGGAAGGCTTAGGATGGTACCTAGAGCTGAGAAGGAGAGTGCTGAGAACAGCGTGTGTGCTGCTAGTTTGAGGGGTGCAGGTGAAGTTGTAGGCAGCAAGATCTTCCTCAGCTGGCACTGTTTTGAGCCCTGTTTTTGCCAGATGGTTTCAAGCTGGTGGGCGGAATCTGCGAGAGGGAAAAGATTTGTTTGGGCCAAAGAGGTGTGGTGTAAAGAAGAGTGTGCTCTTGGAAGGGGAAGATGAGGGCAACCTTTTTGTCCTGACACCGTTGATTTGAGTGCAGGGCCGTTTGCAAGTTGCCTCTGTCTGCCCTTGGGGTGGTTTCGAGCTGGGCCAGGTGCTTGGCCTTCTTTTGCAAGTCTGCAGCGCCGTCGTGTGGTTGTTTCCATGAGCGCTGACAGTGCCCGGCAAAAAGCGCTTGGCTGGCGCGGCCCCAGTCGTGTGGAAGCAGTTGGTGGAAGAGCTCCGCTGTGCATGCTGCCTCTTGGAGACATAAAAGGATGTAACCCTGCGCGTAGCGGGGAAGCAAGACGAATCTTTTCATTGTTGGCTGAGCAGTTTCTAAGTCGCAAAAGTAAAGGCAGTTTCAGCACGGCCTCTTTCTTTCAGAACCTTTTCTGTGCCATCATGAACGTGCTCAACATGCCACTCGCACCCGCTGAACTGCATCAAAGGCCCTGGAGATAGGCGCTTTCCTTCAAGCTCTCTGTAGCATCCTACCCTCCACCTCTGGCGGATCCCAAAGCCCTTCCAAACATCCAGCAGCTGCACGCAGAGAACAAGTGCTAGAACAAGGCGTTGGCCTTCCTAGTCCTTTTAAAGTCTGTGAACTAGGCGAAACATTCCAGTGAGCAGCACTTTCCTTCGCAACTATATCTAGAGCATCATCACATTCTCTCCAAGTGGGTAAGTCCACCCTTGCAGCGCAGCGTTTGCAGCCACAGTTCGGACTGAGAGATAGGCCAGGTGAGAAAGCATTTCTTGACTATCCCTCTTCTCTGGAAGACTTGATACTCGCAGCGCGACCACGTCCACACACCTTCAGTGTGGCCAGGTTCAAGCAGCTAGAGCTCCCAGAGATGGGAGAGTCAGGAGAGAAGACGTTCCAAAAGTACCGTGTACTTACAGCAGCATTAAAACTGTGCACAGCAGTCTGCAGCACTGTAGACTGCGGCTTCTCCGACAGACGAGCCATCCCATTGTTGCCTCTCGCAGCCTGCTTGCTAGCTGCTCTCCTGAAGAAAAGAACTAGAAGAAAAAGCCAATGCTGGGCTGCACCTTCCCCTTGCCTTACGTAAAGCCACCTAAACTCCCCGCTGCACTCTCTACTTCCCCTCTCCTTGGAAGCGACCACTGTGTTTGCTGCATCTCGAAGCCTAAAGTTAAGCGACAAAGTTTCCAAGGATGGTTGGAAGAGGGATAAGTAGTAGCACAAGGAAGTAGTTGTCGTTGAACTTCCTCCTTCTCAATGCTAACGTGAATTGGGCAGGCAGGCGAGTGCTAGCCACGCTCCTTTCTCAGTTTGTACGCTGCGGACACGAGTCCGGTGCTCTGTGCCTTCGTTCGGCCTCTTTAGTACCCATGTCGCTCTTTCATTCAGCCGGAGTTGAAGCGTCGTCTACTTCTCGCCCAGAGAGCACGGTGCCGGCAGCGAAATGCCCCAGCCGACTGCTTCTGCCGACACACGCCTGGTCTATGCACTTTCCCTCGCAGCGACATACAGCAGCACTTTCGGTCTTTCTTGTCGTCCAAATGTAAAGGGAAAGATTCTCAGCTCCGTCTGGCACAGTTTTAGGTCAACAAGCTTACCCGGAGCTTACCCGCGACGCGTGGAAACTTGTGTTTGCACCACATTCAAGTGGTAGCCGTCTTTCCTTTACAGGCTGCAGAACGCCGTCAGATCCCGGTGCTCTCTGCACCTGCCTTCTCAGTTCCAATACCGCCGCGCACAATACAGCTTTGCAGGAAGCAAACACGCGGATAGTCATGTCGCTCAGAAGAACGTGCCAGGACGAAAAGATGTTCTTCCTTTCTCCTCGTCGCCCATATTGTGGTGCTGTATTAAAAGCCTTGGCCAGCGAAAGGCTAATCCAGCAAGTGTTTCTCACCTGATGCATTTCGCTGAGGGAGAGCTGAGGAAAATCCTTGCACAGCACACTGCAGATGCGTGCAGTACACATGCTGAAGAGCGGCAAAACTCAAAGCCATCGCTGGGCTTCAGTTCTGTCCAGACCGCAGAAGGCGAAGAACGAAGCAGCTGGGCACCGCGTTAACGTACTCAGTGGACCGAATTTCAAATGTTCAGCCAAGAGCTGCTTCACAAGCAGATTCAGCTGAGAATGCTCTGGCTGGTTCACAAAGTAAGGCGTAGCCGTTGCACTCTATCACACTATCAGGCCAGAAGAAGTTTCTTACACCTTCAATGCTGCAGAGTCCATGCAGCTGGAGCACACGCAGTAGGACGCGTCCAGATAGACGGCGTTCTTCAAGTACCCCCCTCCTCCAAGCAGCCTTGAAACTGAGCACAACACACTGCGGCTCGGGAGCTTCCTTCTCAGATAGACGTGCCGTCACGTTATTCACTCTCGCAGCTCCGTTGCCCACTAGCAGCAGGTGCTACCAAAGCAAAATGCTCCAGAAGTAAAAAGCACTGCTGAGCAAACCTTTTCCTTTGCCTCACGTAAAGCACTGTAAACTGTCCGCTGCACTCTTTATTTCCATTCTCCGCTGCATCTACCACTGTCATCTCTGCATCTCGAAGCATAAAGCTCGGCACAATTCTTCCCAGGGAAAGCTGGAAGAGAAATAGGTAGCAGCACAAGTAGCTGCAAGTGGAACTTTTGTTTTCAACTGCTAACGTGAATCCGCAAAGAAGCGAGCGGCAGCCACGCTTCTTCTTGCAGCCTGTGCGATGCGCACACCAGCTCGGTGCTCTGCGCCCTCATTCGTATGCTCTTCGTACCATGTCGCGCTTTTCATTCTGCCGGAGTCGAAGCGTCGTCTACTTCTCGCCCGGAGAGCACGGTGCCGGAAGAGAAATGCCCCAGCCGACTGCCCTTCCGAAACACACCAGGGCTATGCACTTTTCTCGCAGCGACATACAGCAGCACTTTCGGTCTTTTCTTGTCGTCCAAATGTAAAGGGAAAGATTCTCAGCAATGTCGGGCACAGAGAACAGTTTTAGGTCAACAAGCACGCCCAGAGCTTGCCCGCGACTCGTGGAAACTTGTGTTTGCACACATTCCAGTGGCAGCCCTCTTTCCTTTACAGCCTGCAGAGCGCCGTCAGATCGCGGTGCTCTCTGCACCTGCCTTCTCCCTTCCAAGTACCACTGCGCACAATACAGCCTTGCAGGAAGCAAAGGCGCGGATAGTCGTCTCGCAGAGAAGAACGTGCAAAGACGAAAAGATGTTCTTCTTTGCTCCTTCTCGTCGCCCAGATTGTGGTGCTGTACTGAAAGCCATGGCCAGCGAAAGGCTAATCCAGCAAGTGTTTCTCACCTGATGCATTTCGCTGAGGGAGAGCTGAGGAAAATCCTTGCACAGCACACTGCGGATGCGTGCAGTACACATGCTGAAGAGCGGCAAAACTCAAAGCCATCGCTGGGCTTCAGTTCTGTCCAGACCGCAGAAGGCGAAGAACGAAGCAGCTGGGCACCGCGTTAACGTACTCAGTGGACCGAATTTCAAATGTCCAGCCAAAAGCTGCTTCATAAGCAGATTCAGCTGAGAATGCTCTGGCTGCTTCACAAAGTAAGGCGTAGCCGTTGCACTCTATCACACTATCAGGCCAGAAGAAGTTTCTTACACCTTCAATGCTGCAGAGTCCATGCAGCTGGAGCACACCAAGAAGGACGCGTCCAGATAGACGGCGTTCTTCAAGTACCCTCCTCCTCCAAGCAGCCTTGAAACTGAGCACAACACACTGCGGCTCGGGAGCTTCCTTCTCAGATAGACGTGCCGTCACGTTATTCACTCTCGCAGCTCCGTTGCCCACTTGCAGCAGCTGCTACCAAAGCAAAATGCTCCAGAAGTAAAAAGCACTGCCGGGCTGTACTTTCGCCTTGCCGCACGTGAAGCACCATAAACTGTCCGCTGTACTCTTTATTTCCCTTCTCCGCCGCATCTACCACTGTCATCTCTGCATCTCGAAGCATAAAGCTCGGCACAATTCTTCCCAGGGAAAGCTGGAAGAGAAATAGGTAGCAGCACAAGTAGCTGCAAGTGGAACTTTTGTTTTCAACTGCTAACGTGAATCCGAAAAGAAGCGAGCGGCAGCCACGCTTCTTCTTGCAGCCTGTGCGATGCGCACACCAGCTCGGTGCTCTGCGCCCTCATTCGTATGCTCTTCGTACCATGTCGCGCTTTTCATTCTGCCGGAGTCGAAGCGTCGTCTACTTCTCGCCTGAGAGCACGGTGCCGGCAGAGAAAAGCTCCGGGCTTCTGCCTCTGCCGAAACACGCCTGGGCTATCCCTCTCAGCGTTAAGTAGCACAAAATGCTGTCTGCGTTGTGGTCTTAATCTTAAGGGAAAGATTCTCGGCTTCGGCTAGCACAGAGAACTTTGCTGGGACAATACATGTGTTTTATTATCCTTTCCCGCAAGAAGACTATGGTGCTTCTTTGGAACTGTTGGCCAGTGTAAGGCTAATCCAGCAAGTGCTTCTCTCCTGACACATTTCTCTGAGCGAGAGCTTCGGCGGACAGTTGGGCTCTGCGAAGCAGAAAGTCTGTGCTTGCACGTAGCGCTGAGGAGAATCTGTGCACAGCGCGCTCTGGATGCGTGCAGTACACACACTAAAGAGAGCCAAAGCTCAATGTCTCAGTTCTGTCCAGCGCCGGAAATTGAGAAGAACGCAGCCCCAGAGCTCTGGGCTGGAGTGTGCGATGGTTATGAGCTGTGCCGCTCTTCTGCGTGTCTACTGCACGCATCCATAGTGTACAGTGCAAGGATTTTCCTCAGCTCTCGCTCAGCGAAATGCATTAGAAGGGAAGCACATGCTAGATTAGCCATTCGTTAGCCCACGCTTTCAGTAGAGCACCACAATCTGGGCGACGAGGAAAAGCAAAGAAGAACATCTTTTCGTCTTTGCACGATCTTCTCTGCGAGACATCTCTCCACGTCTTTGCTTCCTGCAAGGCTGTAAGGTGCGCGGTGGTACTTGGAAGGGAGAAGGCAGGTGCAGAGAGCACCGCGATCTGACGGCGCTCTGCAGGCTTAAAGGAAAGAAAGCTACCACTTGAATGTGGTGCAAATACCAATTTCCACGCGTCGCGGGTAAGCTCCGGGTAAGCTTGGTGACCTAAAACTGGGCGCTGAGTGAGACGTAACCGAGAATCTTTCCCTTTGCATTCCGGCTCCAACGCAAACAGAATGTGATGCTACTTAGCGCTGCGAAGGAAAGTGCATAGCCCTGGTGTGTTTGGGAAGAATCAGCAGCCTGGAGCGTTTTTCTGGAGCCTTTCTCCGCTGGCACCGTGCTCTCTGGACGAGAAGTAGACGACGCTTCGACTCCGGCAGAATGAAAGCGCGACATGGTACGAAGAGCATTAAAGAATGAGGGCAGAGGGCCGAGCTGGTGTGTGCATCGCACAGGCTGCAAGAGGAAGCCGGGCTGTCACTCGCTTGTTTCCGGATTCACGTTAGCGTTTTAAAACAGAAAGTTCCACTTGCAGCTACTTGTGCTGCTGCCTATTTCTCTTCCAGCGTTCCCTGGGAGGAATTGTGCCGAGCTTTATGCTTCGAGATGCAGAGATAACAGTGGTAGATGCGGCGGAGAATGGAAATACAGAGCACAGCGGACAGTTTATGGTGCTTTACGTGAGGCAAGGGAAAGTGCAGCCCGGCAGTGCTTTTTACTTCTGGAGCATTTTGCTTTGGTAGCAGCTGCTGCAAGTGGGCAACGGAGCTGCGAGAGTGAATAACGTGACGGCACGTCTATCTGAGAAGGAAGCTCCCGAGCCGCAGTGTGTTGTGCTCAGTTTCAAGGCTGCTTGGAGAAGGGGGTACTTGAAGACCGCCTTCTATCTCGACGCGTCCTACTGCGTGTGCTCCAGCTGCATGGACGCTGCAGCATTGAAGGTGTAGGATACTGCTTCTGGCCAGGTAGTGTGATGAATGGAAACGGCTGCGCCTTACTTTGTGAAGCAGCCAGAGCATTCTCAGCTGAATCTGCTTATGAAGCAGCTTTTGGCTGGACATTTGAAATTCGGTCCACTGAGTACGTTAACGCGGTGCCCAGCTGCTTCGTTCTTTGCCTTCTGCGGTCTGGACAAAACTGAAGCCCAGCGATGGCTTTGCGTTTTGGCGCTCTTCAGCGCGAACACTGCACGCATCCACAGTGTGCTGTGCACGGATTTTCCTCAGCTCGACGTACAATCATTTTCTTGCTGTTTCCAGAGTCTAAACTCTTCGTGAAACTCTCGCTCAGCGAGATGCGTCAGGAATGAGGCACTTGCTGGATGAGCTTTTCGCTAGCCAAGACTTTCAATACAGCACCACAATTCAGGCAAGAAGCAGGAGAAAGGAAGATCATCTTTTCGTCCTTCCACGTTCTTCTCTGCGAGATGACTATCCGTGTCTTTGCTTCCTGCAAGGCTGTAAGGGGCGCGGTAGTACTTAGAACTGAGAAGGCAGGTGCAGAGAGCACGGCGGTCTGACGGTGCTCTGCAGGCTGTAAAGGAAAGACGGCAACCACTTGAATGTGGTGCAAACACAAGTTTCCACGCGTCGCGGGTAAGCTCCGGGTAAGCTTGTTGACCTAAAACTGTGCCAGATGGAGCTGAGACTCTTTCCCTTTCCATTTGGACGACAAGAAAGACCGAAAGTGCTGCTGTATGTCGCTGCGAGGGAAAGTGCATAGACCAGGCGCGTGTCAGCAGAAGCAGTCGGCTGGGGCATTTCGCTGCCGGCACCGTGCTCTCTGGGCGAGAAGTAGACGACGCTTCGACTCCGGCACAATGAAAGCGCGACATGGGTACTAAAGAGGCCGAACGAAGGCGCAGAGCACCGGGCTGGTGTCCGCAGCGTACAAACTGAGAAAGGAGCGTGGCTAGCACTCGCCTGCCTGCCCAATTCACGTTAGCATTGAGAAGGAGGAAGTTCAACGACAACTACTTCCTTGTGCTACTACTTATCCCTCTTCCAACCATCCCCAAAACCACTGGCGCTTAACTTTAGGCTTCGAGATGCAGCAAACACAGTGGTCGCTTCCAAGGAGAGGGGAAGTAGAGAGTGCAGCGGGGAGTTTAGGTGGCTTTACGTAAGGCAAGGGGAAGGTGCAGCCCAGCATTGGCTTTTTCTTCTAGTTCTTTTCTTCAGGAGAGCAGCTAGCAAGCAGGCTGCGAGAGGCAACAATGGGATGGCTCGTCTGTCGGAGAAGCCGCAGTCTACAGTGCTGCAGACTGCTGTGCACAGTTTTAATGCTGCTGTAAGTACACGGTACTTTTGGAACGTCTTCTCTCCTGACTCTCCCATCTCTGGGAGCTCTAGCTGCTTGAACCTGGCCACACTGAAGGTGTGTGGACGTGGTCGCGCTGCGAGTATCAAGTCTTCCAGAGAAGAGGGATAGTCAAGAAATGCTTTCTCACCTGGCCTATCTCTCAGTCCGAACTGTGGCTGCAAACGCTGCGCTGCAAGGGTGGACTTACCCACTTGGAGAGAATGTGATGATGCTCTAGATATAGTTGCGAAGGAAAGTGCTGCTCACTGGAATGTTTCGCCTAGTTCACAGACTTTAAAAGGACTAGGAAGGCCAACGCCTTGTTCTAGCACTTGTTCTCTGCGTGCAGCTGCTGGATGTTTGGAAGGGCTTTGGGATCCGCCAGAGGTGGAGGGTAGGATGCTACAGAGAGCTTGAAGGAAAGCGCCTATCTCCAGGGCCTTTGATGCAGTTCAGCGGGTGCGAGTGGCATGTTGAGCACGTTCATGATGGCACAGAAAAGGTTCTGAAAGAAAGAGGCCGTGCTGAAACTGCCTTTACTTTTGCGACTTAGAAACTGCTCAGCCAACAATGAAAAGATTCGTCTTGCTTCCCCGCTACGCGCAGGGTTACATCCTTTTATGTCTCCAAGAGGCAGCATGCACAGCGGAGCTCTTCCACCAACTGCTTCCACACGACTGGGGCCGCGCCAGCCAAGCGCTTTTTGCCGGGCACTGTCAGCGCTCATGGAAACAACCACACGACGGCGCTGCAGACTTGCAAAAGAAGGCCAAGCACCTGGCCCAGCTCGAAACCACCCCAAGGGCAGACAGAGGCAACTTGCAAACGGCCCTGCACTCAAATCAACGGTGTCAGGACAAAAAGGTTGCCCTCATCTTCCCCTTCCAAGAGCACACTCTTCTTTACACCACACCTCTTTGGCCCAAACAAATCTTTTCCCTCTCGCAGATTCCGCCCACCAGCTTGAAACCATCTGGCAAAAACAGGGCTCAAAACAGTGCCAGCTGAGGAAGATCTTGCTGCCTACAACTTCACCTGCACCCCTCAAACTAGCAGCACACACGCTGTTCTCAGCACTCTCCTTCTCAGCTCTAGGTACCATCCTAAGCCTTCCCTCTCCCAGAGTCAGGATCCAAAGGCAACGGCACCAGGGACTGCTCACACACTGAAGGCACCAGGACAAATAGCTTAAGAGCTTGGCCTTTGCATTCCCACCGACAGCTCAACAGCTCGAACCCAGAGAGAGCTCTGCCTGTTGGGAAAAGCCTTTAAAATCCCTAGGAGTACCTGATGTGCACATCCAAACCTGCCTTCCTTGCCAAAGAGAGCAACTACAAGCCCATCTCCAAAGAAACGGCATCCCCTCCTCCAAAATACAACACATCCAGCGACTGATCCGCCTCCAGTATTGAATATGTCCAACAATTGCCCCCACACGCACAGGGGCCAGAAGAGAAATGTCTTGCTGGACTATTCCTCCCCACAGTACCTTAACATCTGCTCCAGCAACACTGGCACTATGTCCTTGCCTTCCCAAGGAAAGGCACTCCGAGTCTCTTGGCCTTGCCTTGTCTAGTTCTTCTTAAGGTACCCTTGCTCTGCTTCCTTTGCCTACGTCTGCCTTGCCTCGCACTGCCTACAACTTGCTGGCTTTGCTTTGCCCGGCCTACCACTCTTTCCCTTGCCTTCCATGCAGGCAAGGCGCTGCAAACCGAGTGCAGGCAATTGTGGGCAAGTCAAGGGAGAGGTAGGCAAGGCCAGAGCAGTGAGGGGAAAGCAAATGGAGTGGTAGGCAAGAGAAGGTCCAGAAGTTAGAGGCAAGGCTGGCTGTAGGAAGGAAGGGCCACTGATGGGAAGGCCAGGCAGAAACAGGAAGGGCTCAGCAAGCCAAGGCCCTGGAGGAAAACAGTAGGCAGGTCATGTGCTGGGCATGGCCGTGCAAAGGAATGCAAGGCTCCAGAGGGCTAGCAGGGCAAGGCAAGGCAACTGTTGTGTTGCCAAGGCAAGGCCAGGCAAGGCAGGTGAGAAGTACATTCAAGGACTGCTGGTACACAAAAGTGGCCAGGACCAAGTGCTCTGTGTGGCCTTGATCCCGCGTGGGTCATCTCTCCTCTGTACCTAAAAGACTTGAGCTACCTGCTTTCCCTTGTATGCAAAAGAACTCTCTTTCTGGTCCCCGAGCTCAAGGGCAAAATGTGAATTGCCCCTCCAAGGTTCAAGACATGCAAGGATTGCTCCCAGACAAAGGCTGCCCACAGAGATGAGTGTGGCAACATGCGTCCTCCCCTGGTCTTCCTCTCATGGGATCCTGAAACACCGGAGATGCTTGAGAGCTTTGAGATTCCTCGGAGGAGCAGAAAGGGCAGGGCAAGGCCCAGAAATGTCATTGAAAAGGGGTGTTGAATTCCAGGTGGGGGAGGGGTGAGCAAGGTCATGCAAGGCAAGGGAGGGGTTCAAGGGCAAGGCAAGGCAAGTGGTGGCTTTGCGAGGCGAGGCAAGGCAATGAGGGTCCTAGAAGGAAAAGGAAAGATGAGGCCAGACCTAGACGAATGTGAAAGGAAGTCAGGTGGGGGATGGGTGAGCAAGTCAGTGCAAGGCAGGGGAGAAAAGGCAGGTTGAGGGAAGGCTACAGAGGGGGCAGCAAGGAAATGCAAGGCATGGGGAAGCATGCGAGGAGTGGGTGCTGCCAGCCGGTGGGGATGGCAGGGGCGGGGCCACTGCAAGTAGCATGGTGGGGATGTGGAGGGGGTGTTAGTGTGCGGGAGGTGTGTGTGTGTGTGTGTGTGCAGTGGAGTGCAGGGTAAGTGCAGGTGTGTGTGTGCGTATACGGGGGTTTTGTGCCAGGTGCTGTGCCGGGGAGAGCCGTTCCACCGCAAGGAAGGTGTGGGAGTGAAAGGAGTAAGATAGATGTGTCTTTACAAAGAGACCGTGTGAATCTCTCCTTAGACAAGGCTAGGAATTTACAGGGGGGGAAGTAACAGAAGAAAGTATTCGTTCTAGAAACTGTTACTAATCAACAGAGACTGTTGCTCAGCCAAGGCCCTGCTAAATTCCCGAACCTAGAGCAAGGCAGCAAAGACTTCCCAGCATTAGGAATAGTTTGGTTTTCTTCCTTTTCCATTCCAAAAGGGGAGTGCATATTAGAGGGGGGCATAGAGTAGGCAGTTCCGGAAGTCTGTAATTCCCGAGTACCTCAGAGGGTGCTGTTGCCAGGAACTTAACATCAGAAGGGGGCTGCTTCCCGCAATCATTTGAGAGACTCCATGGCAAAAGCCCCATGGCCTCTCCCTGGAGTTGAAGAATGTTACAGGACTCCTCTGTCTCCTTTTTGGTGGATGAAGAAACTCAGAAAGCCACACTTCTGCCAGAACTCTCCAAGATGCCCCCTTTGCTCCCCGTGACTCCATCACTGCCCAGGAAGCTGTCTTTTCTACCACAGCAGTTTGACATACAGTTAAAAGTCGTGTGGCAGAGAAAAAAGGCAAGAATTGGTTTCCAAGGGATGGCAAACAAGAGATACCAGAACCTTTGGCCCTACCAATATTAAAGCAACTCCATTAAGAGAGTTCTTGCACTTCCTGAGGATTGGCAGAAGCCTATCTCATGATGTATGTTGCTGGGGGTCTTTTTAGACTGGCAAAAGGAGCTGTTGAAGGTTGCTTGATCTGTGCTAAAGCCAACAGCCAAGTTACAAAGTAACTTGCTAGAGGAGGGAGGCCTTGGGCTGCATGGCCCTTCCAAAGATGCCAGGTGGATTTTCCGGAGATGCCCCAAGTGGCAAGGCTTAATATCTTCTGGTAATCGTATGTCAGCTAGCAAGGTGGCCAGAAGTATTTCCAACTACTTCAGTAATGACAGGATCAGTTCTTAAGGCATTTTTGGAACAAATCATTCCAAGATACAGCATTGTAGAAGCAATAGATTCAGATAGGGGAACTCATTTTGCAGGAAAGATCCTTCAAGGGGTTTTGGCTTCTTTAGGAACACAATGGAACCTCCATAGGCCCTGGCACCCCCAGAGCTCGGCTCGGGTAGAAAACAATGAAGAGAGAAATAAACACCTTTTGAAGCTGGTAATAGAAACCAAGATGCCATGGGTAGGGCTTTGGACATTGGCTTTGGTGAGAATGAGGGCCCAAGCCAGAAGAGAGATTCAGTTATCTCCCTTTCAATCGTTGTTTGCAATTGCCCTGGTAAGTCTCCACCTAGTGGGGGGGTAGAGGCAAGTGATGCATTTTTAAAACCATCTGTGGCCAGGATCCTGCTTCTTGTGAAACCCCTTCAACAGGAAGCTCAGCTGGCGCAAGCCCGGCCTTTGGACTTTGCTGCTTTTAACATCCAACCAGGAGATTGAGTCCTAGTTAAGGAGTAGAAAGAAGCGCCAGTGCTGGTGAAATGGTGTGGCCCATTCCAAGTGTCACTGACGACAGAAACAGCCGTCAAGTAAGCTGAACACAGGTGAACCCATCACTCTCGGGTCAAGGTCTCTGAAGCCTCAGAGATTTGCACATCTCAGCTGGAGGAGAAGGCCGGGAGGCCGTGACTGACACTCTGCAGGAGTGGGCCGGAGCAGTAGGCAGTGCTTCGACATCGGAAGAAGCCCCGCAGTCCTACCTTCAGACCGTCTGCTGAAATAGACTGTAAAGGCATCCCTCCTCTAGAATCTCCACTCACTTGGGGGCTAATACTTGTGGCCATTTTGTTACGTTAAGTGGTTTCTGTGTCTTCAATTGCCACAGGTGCTGCAGAAGACAACGGGAAAATTAGACTAGCTAATTAGATGACACTATTAAAACATTTTCCTTACTAATTCTACTTTGATATGGTCAGCTGAGTTTAGGCCAGGAGTGGGAGAATCAATTTGCAGCCTTAGGAGAAGAAGTAGCAAAAGTTTTTAACCTTAGCAATTGCTGGCTCTGTGGAAGGCCAGGAGGATCTGAAGAGTGGCCATAGTTGGCTAGCCCAGCTGAACCTAAATGGTGGGTCAATGTGAGGGCCACAGTGGGATGGGATTTGGGGCCAAAGAAGGAAGTTCATGGCCACTTCATTCTTCTCCAACAGGCACTTATTGCCTAAATAGGATAGGGCGTGTCTTTGTAGGAAAAGGCAATTGTCAATTGACTTTCCCTCTGGGCTTGAACAACTGGGTTTGGACCCCCAATTGCCCTCCTTCCAATTGTTCCAAATATCAAGGCAAATGCAATCAAATACCTGTTCGGCTCACTAACAGTAGCTGCGTAAGGCGTTCTTATCACACTTACCAAAAATATTTGGAAGCCTGTAAAGCAATGGGGAGGGACAAGGGGTTTTTTTGACCACCTGTTTTTGAGCAGTCCCCACAAAAATTCCACAAGTAGAAGACATGTTGTTTGTGATTATCAGTGGGAATGGCCACACCGGATTGGAACTCAAAGCCTTTTAGTGAGTTCTGCTCCAAATCCAACCAAGCAGCTTGCAGATGTAAATGTAGGTAGGAACCCTGTGCGGGAGCTTGGAAATGCAAATGCTGGGACCCTTATGGTGGGGCAACTCTTGTTGGAGGACCGTTAGGCCCGGGAATCCTGCTGTATTTTGAGCCACCAATTGATGACCATGGGTAGGTTCCTTTGCTAATGGAACACGGGCTTTGAAAGGACAGTATTGGATTTGTGGCCAACATGCTTAGCTCAGGTTACCTCCAAACTGGTCAGGGATATGGTATATTTAGTAGACTGTTGTTCTTTTTGCTACTACAAGTTCTGGGAAATCGCTTAGGAATCAAAATCTGTGATGATTTAATTAGAGAAAAGCAGTCAGCTGATGCAGCCCTGGCTGGAGGGAGCACCCCAAAACGGGGAAATGATGAACGGCCAACAGAACAAGTTACCCAACACGATGGACCAGCCCCTTGGAAACCTAAGGAATTAATCCCAGATGCCTGGGAACCCATTTATCATTTGAAGGAGATAATTAGGTTACAAGCTGTCTCAGAAATAATTACCAACCAGCCAGCCACAGCGCTTGACCTTTTTGCTGAGCAACCCACTTAAATGAGGAAAGCGGTAATTCAACATTGGATGGTATTAGATTATCTGTTAGCAGAAGAAGGAGGAGTTTGTGGGAAATTAAATGACTCGAGCTGCTGTTTGCAAGCAGATGACAGCGGAAAAGTGGTCAAACAAATAACAAAGGAAATAACGTCAGCTCGTGGACCTGTCCAAATGTTGAAAGGATGGGGATGGGACATGTTTTCATGGTTAACTGGCCAGCTCTGGGCTAAATGAATACGATTTCTCCTCTTATATGCTATCGCAACTCTCATCTTTTTACCATGTGTGACACCATGCTGGCTGCAGCTCTTTCAGCAGGTGCTCAAGGGGATGCCGCTAGCAGCCATGCCTACCTGATCCAGAAATGACTACAAAAGGACAGAAAAGGATGTCACTGCAAATAATAGCAAAACCCAAGAAGACTCCAGAAGAAAAAATTAAATCCATGGTAATTAAGGTTTGTAAAGGCAAATACAGAGCAAATAAAAAGAGGAGGGATTAAAAGGAATGAGATGGATGAGTCTTTACAAAGAGACCGTGTGAATCGGCCTGTAGACAAGGCTAGGAAGTTATGGCTAGTGAAGTAACAGAAGAAACTAGGAGTTCTCTAGAACTGTTACTAATCATCAGAGACTGTTGATTAATCAAGGCCGTGTTAAATTCCTGAACCTAGAGCAAGGCAACAAAGACTTAAGAGCATTAGGAATGGGGTTCTTTTCTTTCTTCTCGATGCCAAGAGGGGGGTGCATATTAGAGGGGGGCGCATAGAGTAGGCAGTTCCGGAAGTCTGTATCTCCCGAATACCTCAGCCAGTGGGGAAAAGGAAGAGGGTGCTGTGGCCGGGAACTTGGCATCAAAAGGGGGCTGCATCCCGCAACCGTTTGACAGACGCCATGGGAAAAGCCCCATGGACTCTCCCTGTAGTCGAAGAATGTTGCAGGACTCCTCTGTCTCCTTTTCGGATATAAACCTCAGGCATCGTGGATTAATTTTCCCTAACGGCAGCGACCTGCCGCGTGGTCTCCGTGCTCCTCTCCAGCCCCCCGGGACGTGTAAAATAGTTCCCAGCGGCTCCCACCGCGCGTTGCAGACGGCTGCGCGGCCCCGGGGCTGCCCGCAGTGCTCCCCTGCCCCGCCAGGGCTGCCCGCGGGCTGCGGAGCCGCCTCGCCACCGGCGCGGCCAGGGCCGGGGCCCTTCTCGACAGCAGCCGAGGGGCTGCGGAGCGGGCGGCTGCCGGACGATCAGCTATTTTATGCCGCGCGGTGCTGCCGCCTCCATCTAGCTCTCCATCGCGCCGCCGCCCGCCGCCCGCCTGGCGCGCTCACGCTCGGCCGCGCTCGCCGCCCGCCCAGCCTCGCCGGAAGCTCTCCCGCCCGGGCTGTGCCCCGGCTCCGCCGGCAGCTCGGCAGGGCCCGGCCGCACGCGTGCTGCGTGGCTCGGAGCAGCCGCGTTGCGCCGCAGGCGACGGGGAAGGCGGGGCGGGCCGGCGCCATCGTGGTAGCGCGAGGAGAGGAGCGCCCGGGCGGGGCGGCGAGCGGCGCGGCGGTGAGCGCTTCTGCTTCCTGTCGCTCGGCGGCCGCCCACGGCAGGTGCCGTGTGACCCCGCGGAGCGGCGGGGCCGGCCGGGCGGTGCGCGGCGAGGCTTTCGGCCAGCGGCGGCCACAGCGAGAGGCTGCTGGCACTGCCCGTGCCGGTGGAGAGAGCGGGGATCCGAGGCCGGCCTTCCCCGGGCGACGAGGGGAGGCCGCCTTTGCCGCGCTGCCCTCCGTGCAGCATGTGGCCGATTCCGGCGAACCCGGGGTCTCCGCAGCGGCGCGGGCGGGAGGGAAGTGGGGAGCGCGCTCGGTGCCGTGCCGGCCGCTCCCGGCCAGCGCTGCGCTGCGCCGAGGCGTTTTCCCGCCCGTCCTGGGAAGGACATAAGCGACACCGTAGCTGGAGCTTAGCTGTCAGGGGGTACAACTTCCCTCCATTGGCGACCTCCTTTTCCCTCTGATTCAGCTACCTTGTGGTAGGTGCGATGGTGCTGAAGAAGGGTGGCGGCTTGGCACAGTTGCTGTCATAGGTGGTGCGAGAGCTCCACGCAAGGAGCTTTGAGTGGCATGTGTGAGGGTAGGAGGGTACGGCACCCATAGCTGAAGGCAAAAAAGGTCAGGGCATGTCATCAGCCGCAGTCGTGCTAAGTTGTTCATCTTTGCAAACTGCTTGCCGAGTTGTTCCTTTCTTAGGTAATGGGGTTTTGTATCAACCAGAACTGCAAATGGTCAGTATTTGCAGACAAGGTTACTTGGACTGTTGTTGAAGTGAGTGTAGCAGTTTCTATGGCATTCTGCAAAAAAAGTGACAGGTCTCCCTGTGTTCCCCAGTTCTTAACAAAGATGAAGTTAACAAACCCCTGAAAAGAGGTTTTGCAAAACTTCAGGGATATTTTCCTACTAGTACTGTAGAGACAACCATAGTCACCTTGTCTTTCCAAAAGTGAAGGTTCCCTATTTTTGTCCAAGAGCATCAAGTGCTTTTGATCAGCGTTTGTGTGCATGCATTAGCCTCGTTCTTGCTCTTCCTTGGAGAACTTTTACAATACTCACATGATCTGTGTAGGCTGCAGACTGCAGTGGTGAACTTCAAGGCTTCCAGCAGAAGGGAGATGCTATCCACATTTTGGATTCTCCTTAGTCTGAACCTTCAACGTCCAAGGCTTCACTTTTCAAGCAGTTGGAAGAGCTCCAAATTAAGACATGAACAGGTCTTAATTGACCTTGCCACCGCCTCAGTTAGTCAAGTAATGCTGTGCATTGGATTTGACTAGTGCAACATGTGCTTAAAATATGTAGAGTAACTCCTCGATTACCCTCTCAGAAGGGTTGGAATGGAGAACAAGGAGTTCCCAAGACAAATATTTGGTGTACGAGGAGTAGAATTTAGGAGTTGATTGCAGAGCACTGCATGCACAAATGTCTAAGGAGAATCCATCTTTTGATGTCCCATCTATGCTTGTTCTCATTTGAAATCCTGCACATTCTGCAGGCTGGTTTTGTTAGGCTTGGGGCTGGGGAAGGAGTGATGGTGGGGGAGGAGTGGGTGTTGGTTTTGGGTTATTTTTTTGTTTCCAGAATAGTGTACACAGAACTTGTGCCCAAAACCAGCAGTAGGAAACAATGCAGGTATAAAAGAAGGTCACAGAAATGTCAGATAATACGAATCTGAAAGCGCTTCAGTATTTTACTCAGGAGTTTCACTCTAACAAGGTGATTTTCCTTCACAGAAATGTAGTGGCAGGCTTATGCCATGCTAGAAGTGATGACCTTTCTCTGCCCCAAATTGAGCAGCAAAAGGTTTTGGCTCTTAATTTGAACCCCTGAGCCAGCTGTGTTTCAGGCTGCAGAAGCTGCAGCTGTTGTGGCAGACGCGGGGTGCAGCCCTGCCTGCCAGTTCCGAGCTGGCCTGCGCTGGTGGCAGCCGTCAGCGCCCGGGGTCCCCTGTGCCACCCATGCCAGGGCTCTGCCTGCCTGCCTCGCAGCCCTGGTAGCCTCAGGGAAACATCGCACTACTCCATCTGCTTTAAAAACAAACAAGCAAACAAAAAGCTCCCTGTAAATATATGTAGAAGTCTTGAAACTAATTCTCAGCGCTTGCTCGGAGTTTGTTGATGGAGCAAATGGATTTTGGATAAACTGCTATTGCTAGTACTACTTAGGTTCCTAAACTTCAGAAGGGAGGCTATGGTGGTCACGTACCCCTGAGGAATGTTGGGAACAGTAAGACAGCTCAGTCATTTCAAGGTGGCCAGAAAATGGGTGTGGCAGTGGAGTGGACACTCTGTGAGTAGGTAGCCTTAAGTCATGTAACGACATGCACTTCAGTGGGAATTTTGCATCAACACCAAGAGATTGTGTCATGATGTGTTGCGTAACAACAAATTGGGCCAAAATTCTGCTGATTTTGACCAAGGTGGATGGGCCACCTTCACTTAAGCTGGCAAAGGGACATAAGTCAATGATGTTTGAAAAACAGCCATGAAACATAGCCCCTTTAGTTTGTTGCTCTGTTGCAAGTCTGCAAAGCTCTGTTGACAGGTCATTGGAAGTAGCTGTTGGAATCTAAGTGCAGTTGGACGCTTTGTCAGTCAGCATCAGCAGGAGGCTTAACGGTTTAGGTTGAGAGGTGGTGCATGGTTTTTTTTCAGAGGAATGGCCCAGTGAAGAGCAGTGTTCACTGCCATGACTACCGTTGTAGCCTTCAAGAGCAATGGTTCATTCAGAGAGAACTTCCTTGGTTCTGCTGGTTTGGTTTCGCAGCTGGAGCAAAGGTACAGCACTGGAAGCAATTCCTAGGGCAGAAGCGGGAGATATCCGAAGCTCTGGACTTCGTTGCCTAAGTGAGCGTAGTCTAATTGGAAGAGTGGTGAGCATCAGTGATATCAGATTTTTTACAAGTTCTTAATTCTGTCAAAACAAGAAAGAAGGAGAGTGATGAAGATGAAATCCTTTCCTCTTCAATCTGCCTACGCAACAACTTCAGCTGTAGTTGTAATGTGTATTCACCTATTTTGAATTGCCCAAAACCAGGCCTAGAGATGCTTCAGAGTCAGAGAAGCGGGTATTTGCTTTATTCGGCGCTGGGTGCATGGGGGATCACTCCTCCTAACACACACACACAGAGCACTCCATACAGTCCAGCATTATGTGTAAAATTTATGAACATTCATCACAATTCTTGGGATAGGAGTGGTTCTAGAAATTACTTCTCGGAAGTCATTAATATCATTAGCATACGTGCCATGCATGCGCTGTGTACGCTGATGGGCGCACTGAGGAAGGCTCCTCTTCTTCCTCGAGGGTCTTTCTGATGAAGATCAGTAGTCTTTGTCACAATGCACTTTTTACCTTTCTTTCTGGAGCATGCGCAGTTCTTCGGTGGCTGATGCAGCGATCTCTGTGCCGGTTTTCAAAAGATCCTGTTCCTCTTATCTTGACAAGATTAAGGCGAATCCTGCTGCTTAGGTTTTGTGATTAACATTTGCTGTCTCTTAGTAGTTCACTCGTGTTTACATGAGTTAACTATGGATCAACCCCCTTCTCAATTTTAGCACTGAAAGGATATTAGAGTCATTTAAAGAGATGTCTCCTATGGAGTACTATAAAACTGCCATAATGGTAAGACGTTTTCATACAGTAGTTTTAGCACAGAAGTAATATATGTACAATCTTGGATGTTTCATCCTGCTGGCTCAGGAGCCAGTATTGAGCTTTTCTCCTTTAAATCCAGTCTTAGAGCTCTGCAAGGATCACTGCAGCATGACGTTGTGACAAGGGGATGCTGATTCATGCATAAACCTTTGACGCTTTCCTTCTATCTTCAAGCAGCTTTGAAAACCAGTGATTATCTGGCATGTTGCGACTTGAGAGTCATGGTAAAGGTTTCACCAAACACTTTGTAATATCAGGCTACAGCTTTCATTCCTAAGGAAAGAGCATTGAGCAGATTGCTGGCAAAATGCTGAAAGAATGAGCCAAACCCAAAATCCTTTAATGGGAAAGATGGAAAAAATTTAGATGTGTTTATTTGAACTAAAAATAATGTGGACCAAGCCTAAATGTATTTCACACTAAATTCTTAGAACTGATTTTAAGGGAAGAAGTGAGAAAGATGAATTCCCAAGCGGAATTTTCAGCAGCATAATATTGAGCATTTATTAGTAGAACAAAGGCATATCACAGTGCAGGAGCACTTAGCAATATTGCTAGAGGCGTGGCTCCATTCATTTTACTGTGAACTTTAGTACTTCTTTAAACATAGTCCTTAAGCCCAGAAAGTCATTTACACTTCACTCAACTTTCCCCCCTCCGTCTCTGCCCCCTTGCGCCAGCACACGCCAGCACACTGCCACCTCGGTCCTCTGAGTAGCTCCAGAATTGAAGGCAGGCACCCCCCTCCGGTGCCTCCTCAGTCTCCAACCTAATTTGTAGTTAATGGGTTCTTTGGGAGGTGTGAGTTTTGATGAGATAACAGACTTCCTGGGATGCATGCGGTTTATCTTCTTTGTTTCTTGAAGATGTCTTGGTTTCCACCTCTGTAATTTCTCAACTTAAAGGACATTTATTATCATGTGTTTCTTCCTACGTTTCCCAACATGTTACCACTCATTCGAAGTTACAATTTACTCTAGTCTTGTTTTTACTTACCTATATTTTACCTTAACACTATTTCTACATAGTACATTCTCACTTCTAAATGTTAAAGTGATAGATGCGAAAGACAAAATTTATCGTTCACTCATTTATCACAGGAGGAATGTGTTAGCTGCTTGTGTTGCAGTTCACTTGTAATTGTGGTCTATTACCGCAGGCCTGGGCCCTAGGGTGTATCACTGTGTCCCGCAGCCATAGGGAGGAGGAGGAGAGAAGATCCAGCAGGCAGGAATTGTGCACCAAGATTTATTCATTTAATTATTTCACAAACTCTTTTACAGACTTTTTTCTTCATAGTCTAATTGGACAAAGGATCAGCCCCCCCCCTTGGGGTGATTGGCTAAAATCCTAAACCATCCATTGTCAAAATATTTTTCTACTAGACCATAAACCAGACTTTTCAAGGTTGCAGGTGGCTTGGTTGTTTACATACTCTGCTACCTCTTCTGTGAGAGAGAAAAGTCTCTCACAGACTTAGAAAATAGCAAGAAAATCCTCGCTAGCAGCATTTTGGTATCTACAATTCCCCCTTTTTGTTTGATAAGATAACAACTCCACTATTAATCCTAAATAGAAATTTACATCAGTTATTAATTCTAAATATGTCCTTAAGGCTTTAACGATCTGACTCCATAACAAGAAATTTAAAGTTCAGTCTCTGCTTGTGGAAGGACCATCCCAGTCTCTGCTTGTAGAAGGACCATCTGCCTGATGGTCAACATCTTGGTCATCATCAGAAGAGTCTGATGGCTGATGATCTACATTCTGGTGGCCACTTGGATGGTTGGTGTTCTGGTCATCATTTGGAGGTTGCCTGTTCTGCCTCTGGTGCCGTAGGGCAGGGCGAACACATTTTGCAGCTAGCCACCGTACCCCAGTATCTGTAGAAACGCAAGCATAGCCACGACCCCAAACCATAAGTTCCCGCAGGCCTTCCCACTGGTTAGTGAGTAAATTCCACACCCAGACTTTTGCCCAGGGCAGTTGTCTCTTGCCTGCAGATTGCAATGAGAGAAAGTGATTCAGAAGAACAGGATTCTTTGAATTTTGTGGTACCGTAAGGTGATTAATTGTATACGAGCTTTTGCTAGTCGGCTTCAGTAACCAAATTCAAAGGTTCCTGTGAGAATCGTTGAAAAGCCATGATAACAGCCCTTAATTCAACTAACTAAGCAGAGTCTGACTCGGATTGGTGTGTTAATCAACCACTGCAAAGGCAGTGTAGGATACTGTGCACCTTTGCGCACAGTGACCCCTGCTAAAAATTTGTCCCGATCCGTATGCCCCAGGCTGCCAACACATCCCGTCCCCAAAGGTTAAGGGAAGTGGTAGTAACATAAGGCCTAATTGTAGCTGTGTGCCCCTCTGAGTCCTTCACCGTCACAGGCCGTTCGCTTCAATAGCTCTGTGTGGTTCATCCTCATCCTGTGATGGCCGATCCCACTGGGGGTAAAGGCCATGAGGGAGGCCACGCAGAGAAGGAGATGATAGTTACATCAGCACCAGTATCAATCAAACCTTGAAGCTGAGTCCAGGGCGGACGGGCGTTCGGCAGGATCAGGGTACACGTCATCTGTGGCCTTTGGTCAGAGATGTCTGCAGTCCAGAAGGCCTGCAGAAGTCCTGTAGATCCACTGCTGTTATCTTTGTGAGTTTGTTGTTCTATCCTGGGGACACAAGACTTAAAAGGCACTAATTTAGCAAGGCAGGTCTTTTCAGGAATAGTTACAGGGGGTTTTCAAATTCCCTATAAAACTGAGGACAAGGCTCCGAGGAGCGGATTCCCATCAATCCGACCTCATCCTCATCCTATCGCATTAAACCTGTTAGAAGCCAGACCTGAACAGCCCCTCTCTTCCTTTGTCTCTGAGCTAACGTGAGCCGACATCAACGGCTCCTGCCGTGTTTCCCTCTGCAAAGAAGCCAGCTAGCTAGCCCAGCAAGCTCTTTTCCTGATCCCGAAGTCGCTTCAGCGACGCGTGGAGGTAACGCAGCTGGACTGTCTCTGACCAGGGGCACGCCAGAGTCAGTGCCTCGAGCACCAAACGCTGCGTTATTGGACATTGAAGGTTCAGGCTAAGGAGAATCCAAAACGTGGACAGCATCTCCCTTCTGCTGGAAGCCTTGAAGTTCACCACTGCAGTCTGCAGCCTACACAGATCATGTGAGTATTGTAAAAGTTCTCCAAGGAAGAGCAAGAACGAGGCTAATGCATGCACACAAACGCTGATCAAAAGCACTTGATGCTCTTGGACAAAAATAGGGAACCTTCACTTTTGGAAAGACAAGGTGACTATGGTTGTCTCTACAGTACTAGTAGGAAAATATCCCTGAAGTTTTGCAAAACCTCTTTTCAGGGGTTTGTTAACTTCATCTTTGTTAAGAACTGGGGAACACAGGGAGACCTGTCACTTTTTTTGCAGAATGCCATAGAAACTGCTACACTCACTTCAACAACAGTCCAAGTAACCTTCTCTGCAAATACTGACCATTTGCAGTTCTGGTTGATACAAGCCCCCATTACCTAAGAAAGGAACAACTCGGCAAGCAGTTTGCATAGATGAACAACTTAGCACGACTGCGGCTGATGACATGCCCTGACCTTTTTTGCCTTCAGCTATGGGTGCCGTACCCTCCTACCCTCACACATGCCACTCAAAGATCCACCTGTGACAGCAACTGTGCCAAGCCGCCACCCTTCTTCAGCACCATCGCACCTACCACAAGGTAGCTGAATCAGAGGGAAAAGGAGGTCGCCAATGGAGGTGTTATAAACATATATTATATTGGCTTCTCGCAAAGTATAAAGTAGATATTATATAATGTTAGAAATGCTTTTTGCTGTGTGGATGTAGTTTTCTCTCTTTTTAGCAAGAATGTTAACAAGTGTGAGCACGTAAGATAACCTCCAAACGAACAGAGGATGAGGCCCGAAAAGCTGCTAATCAACACTTTGTCTAGGGAGCAAAAGGGCCCAAATGCTACTCCGCCCGGAGAACAGGCGGCCAGGAGAGTCCAAGAGCCGTTATCACCACTCTGCCCGGAGAGACGAAGAGGCCCAAAGCTGCAATCAGCCCTGTCTGTCTGGAGAATTAAGAAATCCACCCTACCATCGACTCTTGCCTAGCGGGCCCAACCCCAAGAATCAAGAGAAATAAAACCACAAGGCAGAAGACTACGCATGCTCTAAAAAGGCGGAACCAAGGAGTGGCCATGCAGAACAGCTCCAGGAAAAGTTTTAATATGAATAAAGAACAGACAGTAAAAATGGTATAAAAAAGACTCACCTCTGGCATCAGGTGTGCTCTTGGCAGAGCACCAAGGCACCCGGCCATTACCCCGTTGCTTTATTTGATGTGTCTCTTATTGTCTTTATATTAAACCCTTTAAATTCTCACAGGAGAGTGAACCTCGTTTTTCACAATTAAGGGCTCGTCCCGGAGCTACACCTCGCCTCTGAAAAGCGTGGGAGGATTCAAGAAGCAAGGGTAAGGCGCCTCCCGCCCAAGTTGGCAGGACCTTTGCTTAGCATCCTCTGGCGTGATTTGGTGGCAGCAGGGCAACACCCGGAGGACAAGAAAGACACAAAAATAAAGCAAATGAAAGAGAGCGCTCTCGACAAAAATCCCACAGACACTGGAAAAGAAACAGGACTGGGAAGTATTGTCCAAAGAAAAAGGGGGTGGTTACGGGAGATGAGCGTGTGTGAATGAGACGTGGGCTGGTTGCCCCCAGATCTGCGAAGCGAGTGTGGCAGTCTCTGAGTGCTGCCGTTCCGTCTTGTTCACGAGAACAGCGGCCAGCGAGGAGACAAAGCGAGAGATAAGCGGAGTGAAAGAATCTCCGGGGGTGACTGGGACGGGGTCCCAGAGAAGGGGTTGCAAAGTGGGAGCTACCCCCCCATATGCTGGGTTGAGGAAAACCCCAAGAGCACCCAGGGCCTAAAAGTACCCCAAGAGAGGTTGGGGTTTGGATGCTAGCAATGCTGGGTTGAGGGAAATCCAAGAGCACCCAGAATCCTGAGGATTGTATCATACCCATGGGTGGATACTAACAAGTGACTTGAAAGAGGTACCTTATTATTCTGTTGTGAGTAGGAATGAGTGAGTGAACAAATATTAAAAAAGAGTGAATGTGTGAATGAAAAACTGTGTAATTCGAAGTTAACTTTGTTTTTGGGGAAGGTGGGCTCTAATAAATTTTTTGGTGTTTTTTGTACTGTGAAAGGGTGGGTAGTATTTTACAGCAGTGAAGATTGGTGTTTTAAAGGAATGAATTAGTATTTCAAAGGGGGGGATAAATTGGTATTTTGAGTAATAGAGAACTCCTGGAAAAATGGGACAACAACCTAGTAAATTAAGTTCAAATTATAAAAGGGTGCCAGAGGATATACCCCGAGACAGTCCCCTCGGGGTCAAACTCGCAAACTGGGAAACTGATCCTTCTACAAAAGGAAAAGAGAAAGTAAAAATGATTCAATTCTGCATGAAAGAGTGGGTAAAAAAGGAAATCAGATCTGATCATGTGTACTGGCCAAAATACGGGTCTGATGAGGCATGGATTTGCCAGGCTCTAAATGTATTTGTAAATTCAAAAGAGCCATCTCACCCTGAGGAGAGAGAATATGCTTCTTGCTGGACAGGAATTACAAAACCTCTGGGAACCAAAGTCTTCAAAATATCAGAAACCGCAGAGGAAAAGCAAACAGAAGAGAAAAAAGGCTGAGACCCTTTAGAAGTATTGCCTCCGCCGCCAGCACCAGAAGCTGCCCTCCTCCCCCTGGCTCCGGGGCTTCCCCCGCCAGCCCCCCCTCCGCCCGCACCGGGGGCCTTTCCCCCGGCAGCCCTCCCGCCCCAATGGAGCTGGGGGGGAGCCCTGCCCCCGCCCATGCCGGGGATCCCACCCTTCCCATATATCTCGGGAATCCCAGCACCCTCAATTGCATCAAGGGAAAGGTCACACGTCCCGGCTTCAGCCCCTACCTCTCCTGCCTTGAGAAACCCGGCTTTAGCCCCGGTGCCCGCCTCCTGTGCTCCGGAATATCTGGCTTCACTGCCATACCCCACCCCCACCCTCTGCACCACAGAATATTCAGCTTCAGCGCCAGACTTTGAATCTGCCCCTCCTCCCCAGGGGAGTTCGGTGCTTTCTTCCCAAATCAACCCTCTTCTTAACGAAGGAGCACCATACCAGAATACAGGAGGTGCCATTAAGGCTCCGAGGCAGCCCAACAAGCCCTCCATTGCTAAACAAACAGAGGGAAGCCGAGAAATTCATTTCTTTCCGTTAAGAGAAGTACCTACGGGAGGAGGGGGAAGCGGCTTTGTGAGTGCTCCTCTAACCTCTACAGAGGTTAGGAATTTCAAAAAAGAAATTAAAGGATTATTAGAAGACCCCATAGGTACAGCTGAAATGTTGGACCAGTTCTTAGGTCCCAACATTTTCACTTGGGAAGAAATGCAATCAATAATGAAAATAATATTCTCCCAAGAAGAAAGAGAAATGATTAGAATTGCTGGAATAAAAATTTGGGGAAAAGAAAACCAACAAGGTCCACCCGGGGATCAGAAAATGCCCATTACACCTCCTAACTGGAACCAAAATGATGAAGCTGGGAGGGGACATATGAATGATTATTGTAATTTGATAATCAAGGGAATAAAAGAGGGGGCACTCTGAGGACAAAATGTCAGAAAGGCCTTTGAGGGGCAGCAAGGGAAGGAAGAAACCCTGACTGAGTGGCTGGAGAGGCTCCGAAAGAATATGAAACAATATTCTGGGAGAGACCCGGAGTCCCTAGCAGGGCAAGCCCTGCTAAGAGTTCACTTTGTCACTCATGCCTGGCCAGATATTAGAAAAAAATTGGAAAAAATAGAAGATTGGTATGAGAAACCTTTACAAGACCTAGTAAGGGAAGCTCAAAAGATATATATGTCCGGAGGGATGAAGAAAAAGCCAAAGTGGGAGCAAAGATCATGATAGCCACTATGCGAGAGAGTACCTTCCAAAAAAAATCTAAAGCCCTCAGGTAACACTCCTAAACATTCCAGATTTAGAAATGGTGGAAAAGAGAAAAATAAAACCTCAGCACAATCAAGATTCCAAGAACAACCCAGGGATGCCTGTTTCTATTGCAAGGAAGAAGGGCATTATCAAAGAGAATGCCCCCACCTGAGGAGGGATCTGAAAAGATTTCAAGAGACACACACAGAAGAAAAATAGGGAAATCATGGGCTCTATTTTTGGGGGGATAAATACCATCTGGAGCCTTTGATAACTTTAAAAGTAGGCCCCGAAGAGGAAGTATTGGAATTTATAGTTGACACTGGGGCAGAAAAGACTTGTGTGATGAATATTCCAAAAGGGTGGGATGTAAGTAATGATATGGTAAAAGTAACAGGAGCAAAGGGGGAAGGATTTAAGGTCCCTGTCATTAAAGATGTGGTTATTGAAGGGGAAACAAAAATAGGGATAGGGGATGCTTTGTTAGCTCCTGAGGCTGGCAGCAATTTATTGGGAAGGGATTTACAAATCCAACTGGGGATTGGAGTCATACCAGAAGAAGGGAAAATGACGGCCAAAGTGTTTAAACTTAGCCAAGCAGATGAAAGCAAAATTAACAGAGAGGTTTGGGCTAGGGAAGGGAATAGGGGTGGACTAGATCTTGACCCCATAAGGGTCACAATTGAAAAAGGAGAAGGTCCCATTTGTGTACATCAGTACCCTATATCTTTAGAAGGGAGAAAAGGCTTAAAACCAGTGATAGAAGAATTAATAAAGGATGGGACACTAGAACCTTGTAAATCCCCTCATAATAGCCCTATTCTCCCAGTAAAGAAATCTGATGGAAATTATAAATTAGTGCAAGATTTAAGAGAAGTAAACAAAAGAACACGGGCCTGCTACCCTATGGTTCCTAATCCCTGCACTCTTTTAAGCAAAATTCCACCTCAACATCAGTGGTTTAGTGTGGTAGATCTTAAAAATGCCTTTTGGGCCTGCCCACTGGCAGAGGAAAGCCGAAATATTTTTGCCTTTGAATGGGAAGATCCAAACACAGGGAAAAAGAACCAGTTGAGGTGGACTAAACTGCCACAGGGCTATTGTGAGGCCCCAAATTTATTTGGGCAAGCCTTGGGAGAAATACTACAAACCTTCCCCACTCCCCCAGGAATACAATTTATCCAATATGGAGATGACCTTCTAATATCAGGAGAAGATGAAATGAAAGTTAAAGGAGCTACCATAAAGCTTCTAAATTTTCTTGGGAAAAAGGGACTAAAGGCATCAAAAAGGAAATTACAGTTTGTGGAATCAGAAGTAAAATATCTCGGCCACCTGATAAGCAAAGGTAGCTGACAACTAAGTCCTGAAACAATTACAGGGATTTTATCCCTCCCTCCTCCCTCTTCAAAAAAGGAGGTTAGGAGACTGCTGGGGCTACTGGGATATTGCAGATTATGGATTGAAAGATATACACAAGCAGTAAAATTTTTATATGAAAAATTAACAGGGGGAGACAATATACAATGGACCAAAGATGATGATGATAATAAATTAGAAAAACTGAAGTTGAAACTAGCCTCGGTACCAGCCCTAAGCTTACCCTCACTAGAAAAACCCTTTCATTTATATGTGAATGCAGAAAATGGAGTAGCTCATGGTGTATTAGTCCAGGAATGGGGAGGGGTGAGAAGACCAATAGCTTATTTAGCTAAACTATTGGACCCAGTAAGCCGTGGCTGGCCAGTATGCATTCAAGCCATAGCAGCTACCGCTATTTTGGTGGAGGAGAGCCGTAAGCTCACCTTTGGAAGTAAACTGATTGTATACACACCCCATGCGGTCCGAAATGTGCTAAATCAAAAAGCTGAAAAATGGTTAACAGACTCCAGGCTATTAAAATATGAAGCAATTCTGATTGACAGTAATGATCTAACTATAGAAGCAAGCAAAAGCCTCAATCCGGCCCAATTCCTGTATGGAGAACCAAAAGATGACCTGGCACATGATTGCTTAGAAATTACTCAATACCAAACAAAAGTTCGAGAAGATCTAGCTGAACAAGCCCTCTTAGAAGAGGAAAGAATATATGTGGATGGTTCATCCAGATGCTTGCAAGGAAAAAGAATGTCAAGATATGCCTTAGTCGATGGGATAAATATGCAGGCCATCGAAAAAGGAAAACTACCTTCAAATTGGTCGGCGCAGTCTTGTGAATTATACGCTCTAAAGAGAGCACTGGAGCATTTAGCACACAAAAAGGGGACCGTCTATACTGATTCAAAGTACATACCTTTGGAAAGATCTGGGAAGAAAGGGGTTTACTAAATTCAAAGGGGAAAGAACTGATACATGAAGGCCTGATTTCAGAAGTGTTGGAAGCATTAAAATTGCCTGAAGAAATAGCCGTAGTGCATATCAAAGGACACCAAGAAGGGATGACCCCAGAAATAAGAGGGAATAACCTAGCAGACCAAGAAGCCAAAGATGCAGCAGAAAATGGGACTGAACCAATTCTGTTAATCCTGACCCCAGAAAGGGGAGAATTGGAAATCCCCAAATTTAGTAAAGAAGAAGAAAAAGAATTATTTAAGATAGGGGGAGAACAAGATCAATCTGGAAAACGGAAACTTCCTGATGGGAGACAGTTACTTAATAAGCCACTCACTAAGAGAATATTAGAAGATATGCATCAAAAAACTCATTGGGGTACTCAAGCTAGCTTGTGTGATCATTTTCTAAAAAATTATGGGTGTATTGGAATCTTTGGGGTAGCAAAACAAATAACTGGGAACTGTAGAACTTGCCAAAGAGTGACTAGGAAAATAATGAGAAAAACAACATTAGGAGGCCGTGAGTTAGCTCTGCGACCATTCCAAAGTATCCAAGTAGATTTCACTAAACTTCCTCAAGTACAGAGATGGAAGTTCCTATTAGTAATAGCAGACCACCTAACTTGTTGGGTAGAAGCAGTTCCTGCTACTAGAGCTACAGCTAACATAGTATGCAAAACCCTTCTGGAACAAATTATTCCCAGATATGGAATGGTTAATAAAATAAACTCAGGTAGAAGAACACATTTTACATCCAAAGTCTTACAACAAATAACTCAAGCCTTGGGAATAAAATGGGAATTACATACCCCCTGGCACCCACAAAGTTCAGGCCAAGTAGAAAGAGTGAACCAGACTTTGAAAAAAACTTTAACAAAATTAATGATTGAAACTCAAATGTCATGGGTAAAATGCTTACCTTTGGCTCTGTTGAGAGGCCGAACACAGCCCAGGTCAGACCTGGGAGTGTCTCCTTATGAGATGATGTTCGGATTACCCTTCCTTACTGCTCAACATGAAACAGCCACTTATGAAGTAGGAGAAGTAAGTGTCAAAAAATATGTCACCGCAATTGCCAGAACACTTGAAAATTTGCGGCTGAAAGGAATGATCCCTCAAACCACAGCTTTGGAGTTCAAAATTCATAATATCCATTCAGGGGAATGGGTACTAGTAAAAACATGGAAAGAACAATCTTTGACTCCACAATGGGAGGGTCCTTTTCAGGTACTGCTGATGACTGAGGCCGCAATCCAGACCAAGGAACGAGGGTAGATCCATGCCAGCAGAATCAAAGGACCTGTAAAAGAACCTGAAGAGTGGACTGTAATATCCAAACCAGGTGATACCAAATTGATTCTTAAACGGAGACCAGGTGGCAATGAGCTAGAACAATCTAAATAATCCAAGGGATATGCAAAGAATCACACCTAACTGAGAAGTAAAAGCCAAATTTATATCAGTGGCCCCTGGACAAATTCTGGGACATCGTGGAGAAGAATATTCTCACTTCAAACAGGAAGGGTTGGGACTGGATCAAACAGGGAACTCTCATGTTCTGATTCTAGCCTGTGATTTGTATTAAGAAGGCGGAGAATCACAACTTCCATCAGTGCCACATCATATACCCTGTTTGAATCATTCTAACACGGGGCATGCCAACCACGTCAAATATAAGTAATTAATCTAGAGGGAAATTGGCATTTCACACCGTCGACACCCTAGTTGTAAAGGGTGTCAAGCACAAAATCAATACCCTATCCAGACAAAATCATAAGCAACAAAAGCAATAACTTTGCTCTGCAGATGGGAATTACTAGTGCCTGTTGAATGGGAAACACCTAAGATACGATAAGATACTACAGTTAAAAAGGTGCCAAAAGAAATTTGCCTAAAAGCTACAAAGGAAGTGACAAGGAAATAGAGGGCAAGACCGGGTCGGCCACTGTACTCGCCACCGAGAAGATCCAATACACCTGCTATGGGTTGCAACCTCATAGGCAAGGGAGGTGGGAGTATAAGCCATGCCGGACCTCTGTTATTCCTTCTTTTGTCACTTCTCCTGGTCCCTTTTGGGACACCGGCAAGACCATGTTACAAATGCTATCGAAAGCTCTACATGGAAAGACACCGGGGCTTCTTTCTTATTACTCATACCCATACCAACAGTCACTGTTATGACTCATCCAAATTAGGTATTTGCATGCATAAAGGAGAAAAATATTGGATTACAGAAAATTTAGGAACAAGTGGAAACAGACTAAGAAGCAATTGTCCAAAAGGAGAAAAATAGATTTGCTCCACAGCTGCCACCAGGGGAACAGTCCAAGATTTGGTAAAAGAGCAAGTGGTAAGTAAAGATACAAAGCCAGCACAGCAACCTCGCCCTATATTCACCTCACCACGCCAGGACCTGTATGCAAAGCTCAAACAACAAAGAGGAAAAAACCCCAAGGTTAGGAAAAAACCTGTTTGTGGAATTGGGGGAGAGGATAGGTAAAGAACTTAACATAACCAACTGTTGGGTCTGTGGAGGAGCTTTAATGACAGAAGAATGGCCACGGAAAGGTAGCAGCGTAGGCCCGGTAGAACTCCTTAAATGGAACCGGACAAATATAAGAGGGGGGAACCGACCTGAGGGGTGGATTTTAAGTTCAACAGTGATAGGGGAAGAATGCCTCTGGCGAACTGGGATAAACTTTCTTAATGAAGTAGGAAACACTCCCTGTAAAAGCTATAAAGTGAGTAACAAAACTTCAAGGTGGTGGGTCCCAGAAAAACCAACTTGGTATTGAGCCCAGAAAAAAGGAAAAGACTGTGTATATGATCATGAAGTTGGACTCTTTCAGTGTAATGACACGAGGAAAAATCCTTATTTTGGAATCCCAGAAATAGCCAAATTTGGGGAGAATATAAATCAACAAGAAGGTGATTATTGGAAAGCACCAGATGGCTTCTTTTGGATATGTGGGAAAAGGGCATCCCCAAGACTCCCTTCACATTGGAAAGGGAGTTGTACACTAAGAATCATTCAACCAGGGTTTTTCCTTTTCCCAGAACCAGTGGGAGATCAATTAGGTATACCTCTCTATGAAGACTTCAAAAGAAAGAAAAGAGATTTAATTGGAGGATTCCAAAAATGGAAAGATGAGGAATGGCCCCCTGAACGAATATTAGAAACAGATGGGCCAGCTACCTAAGCACAAGATGGAAGCTGGGGATATCAGACCCCAATTTACATGCTGAATCGTATCATCAGACTCCAAGCTCTTGTAGAAATCATAACCAATGAAACAGCTGGGGCTATGGAATTAATAGTCAGCCAGCAACGCCAAACCAGAGCTGCAATACATCAAAATAGGCTGGCTTTAGACTATTTACTGGCCGAAGAAGGCGGTGTGTGCAGGAAGTTCAATACATCGGACTGTTGTTTAAAAATTGATGACAATGGGGATGCCGTTCTAGATATGGCCAACCAAATCAGAAAAATAGCCCATGTACCAGTCCAAAAATGGGAATCAATGATGTCTGCTAACTGGTGGGATGGCATATTGGGGAAAGAATGGTGGAAGAAGCTAGGTTTCTTCCTCTTATGTGCTACAGCTAGTCTAATATTTCTCCCTTGCTTGATCCCCTGCTTTATTCGGCTAATCACCAGCATAGTTCAAGGCATGCAAGTTGTGGCAATGCCTACTGACCCAAAGTTGGCTATGTCTGGAACAGCACAAAAAATTATGGTATTAAAAAGACAAAGTGATATAAAAGACCCTCTTGAAGAAGCCAAATTGATCTGTGAAAAGAACGAACAGACATTAGAAGCCAAGAAAAAAGAATTATTGCTCAAGCCAAATGATTTATAAAATAGAAAAGGGGGGATTGTTATAAACATATATTATATTAGCTTCTCGCAAAGTATAAAGTAGATATTATATAACGTTAGAAATGCTTTCTGCTGTGTGGATGTAGTTTTCTCTCTTTTTAGCAAGAATGTTAGCAAGTGTGAGCACGTAAGATAACCTCCAAACGAACAGAGGATGAGGCCCGAAAAGCTGCTAATCAACACTTTGTCTAGGGAGCAAAAGGGCCCAAAGGCTACTCCGCCCGGAGAACGGGCGGCCAGGAGAGTCCGGGAGATTTTATCACCACTCTGCCCGGAGAGACGAAGAGGCCCAAAGCTGCAATCAGCCCTGACTGTCTGGAGAATTAAGAAATCCACCCTACCATCGACTCTTGCCTAGCGGGCCCAACCCCAAGAATCAAGAGAAATAAAACCACAAGGCAGAAGACTAGGCACGCTCTAAAAAGGCGGAACCAAGGAGTGGCCATGCAGAACAGCTCCAGGAAAAGTTTTAATATGAATAAAGAACAGACAGTAAAAACGGTATAAAAAGGACTGACCTCTGGCATCAGGTGTGCTCTTGGCAGAGCGCCAAGGCAACTGGCTGTTACGCCGTTGCTTTATTTGATGTGTCTCTTATTGTCTTTATATTAAACCCCTTTAAATTCTCACAGGAGAGTGAACTTCGTTTTTCACAGAGAGAAGTTGTTCCCCCTGACAGCTAAGCTCCAACTACGGTGTCGCTTATGTCCTTCCCAGGACGGGCGGGAAAACGCCTCGGCGCAGCGCAGCGCTGGCCGGGAGCGGCCGGCACGGCACCGAGCGCGCTCCCCACTCCCTCCCGCCCGCGCCGCTGCGGAGACCCCGGGTTCGCCGGAATCGGCTACATGCTGCACGGAGGGCAGCGCGGCAAAGGCGGCCTCCCCTCGTCGCCCGGGGAAGGCCGGCCTCGGATCCCCGCTCTCTCCACCGGCACGGGCAGTGCCAGCAGCCTCTCGCTGTGGTCGCCGCTGGCCGAAAGCCTCGCCGCGCACCGCCCGGCCGGCCCCGCCGCTCCGCGGGGTCACACGGCACCTGCCGTGGGCGGCCGCCGAGCGACAGGAAGCAGAAGCGCTCACCGCCGCGCCGCTCGCCGCCCCGCCCGGGCGCTCCTCTCCTCGCGCTACCACGATGGCGCCGGCCCGCCCCGCCTTCCCCGTCGCCTGCGGCGCAACGCGGCTGCTCCGAGCCACGCAGCACGCGTGCGGCCGGGCCCTGCCGAGCTGCCGGCGGAGCCGGGGCACAGCCCGGGCGGGAGAGCTTCCGGCGAGGCTGGGCGGGCGGCGAGCGCGGCCGAGCGTGAGCGCGCCAGGCGGGCGGCGCGATGGAGAGCTAGATGGAGGCGGCAGCACCGCGCGGCATAAAATAGCTGATCGTCCGGCAGCCGCCCGCTCCGCAGCCCCTCGGCTGCTGTCGAGAAGGGCCCCGGCCCTGGCCGCGCCGGTGGCGAGGCGGCTCCGCAGCCCGCGGGCAGCCCTGGCGGGGCAGGGGAGCACTGCGGGCAGCCCCGGGGCCGCGCAGCCGTCTGCAACGCGCGGTGGGAGCCGCTGGGAACTATTTTACACGTCCCGGGGGGCTGGAGAGGAGCACGGAGACCACGCGGCAGGTCGCTGCCGTTAGGGAAAATTAATCCACGATGCCTGAGGTTTATATCCGAAAAGGAGACAGAGGAGTCCTGCAACATTCTTCGACTACAGGGAGAGTCCATGGGGCTTTTCCCATGGCGTCTGTCAAACGGTTGCGGGATGCAGCCCCCTTTTGATGCCAAGTTCCCGGCCACAGCACCCTCTTCCTTTTCCCCACTGGCTGAGGTATTCGGGAGATACAGACTTCCGGAACTGCCTACTCTATGCGCCCCCCTCTAATATGCACCCCCCTCTTGGCATCGAGAAGAAAGAAAAGAACCCCATTCCTAATGCTCTTAAGTCTTTGTTGCCTTGCTCTAGGTTCAGGAATTTAACACGGCCTTGATTAATCAACAATCTCTGATGATTAGTAACAGTTCTAGAGAACTCCTAGTTTCTTCTGTTACTTCACTAGCCATAACTTCCTAGCCTTGTCTACAGGCCGATTCACACGGTCTCTTTGTAAAGACTCATCCATCTCATTCCTTTTAATCCCTCCTCTTTTTATTTGCTCTGTATTTGTCTTTACAAACCTTAATTACCATGGATTTAATTTTTTCTTCTGGAGTCTTCTTGGGTTTTGCTATTATTTGCAGTGACATTCTTTTCTGTCCTTTTGTAGTCATTTCTGGATCAGGTAGGCATGGCTGCTAGCGGCATCCCCTTGAGCACCTGCTGAAAGAGCTGCAGCCAGCATGGTGTCACACATGGTAAAAAGATGAGAATTGCGATAGCATGTAAGAGGAGAAATCGTATTCATTTAGCCCATAGCTGGCCAGTTAACTATGAAAATATGTCCCATTCCCATCCTTTCAACATTTGGACAGGTCCACGAGCTGACGTTATTTCCTTTGTTATTTGTTTGACCACTTTTCCGCTGTCATCTGCTTGCAAACAGCAGCTCGAGTCATTTAATTTCCCACAAACTCCTCCTTCTTCTGCCAACAGATAATCTAATACCATCCAATGTTGAATTACCACTTTCCTCATTTAAGTGGGTTGCTCAGCAAAAAGGTCAAGCGCTGTGGCTGGCTGGTTGGTAATTATTTCCGAGACAGCTTGTAACCTAATTATCTCCTTCAAATGATAAATGGGTTCCCAGGCATCTGGGATTAATTCCTTAGGTTTCCAAGGGGCTGGTCCATCGTGTTGGGTAACTTGTTCTGTTGGCCGTTCATCATTTCCCCGTTTTGGGGTGCTCCCTCCAGCCAGGGCTGCATCAGCTGACTGCTTTTCTCTAATTAAATCATCACAGATTTTGATTCCTAAGCGATTTCCCAGAACTTGTAGTAGCAAAAAGAACAACAGTCTACTAAATATACCATATCCCTGACCAGTTTGGAGGTAACCTGAGCTAAGCATGTTGGCCACAAATCCAATACTGTCCTTTCAAAGCCCGTGTTCCATTAGCAAAGGAACCTACCCCTGGTCATCAGTTGGTGGCTCAAAATACAGCAGGATTCCCGGGCCTAACGGTCCTCCAACAAGAGTTGCCCCACCATAAGGGTCCCAGCATTTGCATTTCCAAGCTCCCGCACAGGGTTCCCACCTACATTTACATCTGCAAGCTGCTTGGTTGGATTTGGAGCAGAACTCACTAAAAGGCTTTGAGTTCCAATCCGGTGTGGCCATTCCCACTGATAATCACAAACAACATGTCTTCTACTTGTGGAATTTTTGTGGGGACTGCTCAAAAACAGGTGGTCAAAAAAACCCCTTGTCCCTCCCCATTGCTTTACAGGCTTCCAAATATTTTTGGTAAGTGTGATAAGAACGCCTTACGCAGCTACTGTTAGTGAGCCGAACAGGTATTTGATTGCATTTGCCTTGATATTTGGAACAATTGGAAGGAGGGCAATTGGGGGTCCAAACCCAGTTGTTCAAGCCCAGAGGGAAAGTCAATTGACAATTGCCTTTTCCTACAAAGACACGCCCTATCCTATTTAGGCAATAAGTGCCTGTTGGAGAAGAATGAAGTGGCCATGAACTTCCTTCTTTGGCCCCAAATCCCATCCCACTGTGGCCCTCACATTGACCCACCATTTAGGTTCAGCTGGGCTAGCCAACTATGGCCACTCTTCAGATCCTCCTGGCCTTCCACAGAGCCAGCAATTGCTAAGGTTAAAAACTTTTGCTACTTCTTCTCCTAAGGCTGCAAATTGATTCTCCCACTCCTGGCCTAAACTCAGCTGACCATATCAAAGTAGAATTAGTAAGGAAAATGTTTTAATAGTGTCATCTAATTAGCTAGTCTAATTTTCCCGTTGTCTTCTGCAGCACCTATGCCAATTGAAGACACAGAAACCACTTAACGTAACAAAATGGCCACAAGTATTAGCCCCCAAGTGAGTGGAGATTCTAGAGGAGGGATGCCTTTACAGTCTATTTCAGCAGACGGTCTGAAGGTAGGACTGCGGGGCTTCTTCCGATGTCGAAGCACTGCCTACTGCTCCGGCCCACTCCTGCAGAGTGTCAGTCACGGCCTCCCGGCCTTCTCCTCCAGCTGAGATGTGCAAATCTCTGAGGCTTCAGAGACCTTGACCCGAGAGTGACGGGTTCACCTGTGTTCAGCTTACTTGACGGCTGTTTTCTGTCGTCAGTGACACTTGGAATGGGCCACGCCATTTCACCAGCACTGGCGCTTCTTTCTACTCCTTAATTAGGACTCAATCTCCTGGTTGGATGTTAAAAGCAGCAAAGTCCAAAGGCCGGGCTTGCGCCAGCTGAGTTTCCTGTTGAAGGGGTTTCACAAGAAGCAGGATCCTGGCCACAGATGGTTTTAAAAATGCATCACTTGCCTCTACCCCCCCCACTGGGTGGAGACTTACCAGGAGGGCAATTGCAAACAACGATTGAAAGGGAGATAACTGAATCTCTCTTCTGGGTTGGGCCCTCATTCTCACCAAAGCCAATGTCCAAAGCCCTACCCATGGCATCTTGGTTTCTATTACCAGCTTCAAAAGGTGTTTATTTCTCTCTTCATTGTTTTCTACCCGAGCCGAGCTCTGGGGGTGCCAGGGCCTATGGAGGTTCCATTGTGTTCCTAAAGAAGCCAAAACCCCTTGAAGGATCTTTCCTGCAAAATGAGTTCCCCTATCTGAATCTATTGCTTCTACAATGCTGTATCTTGGAATGATTTGTTCCAAAAATGCCTTAAGAACAGATCCTGTCATTACTGAAGTAGTTGGAAATACTTCTGGCCACCTTGCTAGCTGACATACGATTACCAGAAGATATTAAGCCTTGCCACTTGGGGCATCTCCGGAAAATCCACCTGGCATCTTTGGAAGGGCCATGCAGCCCAAGGCCTCCCTCCTCTAGCAAGTTACTTTGTAACTTGGCTGTTGGCTTTAGCACAGATCAAGCAACCTTCAACAGCTCCTTTTGCCAGTCTAAAAAGACCCCCAGCAACATACATCATGAGATAGGCTTCTGCCAATCCTCAGGAAGTGCAAGAACTCTCTTAATGGAGTTGCTTTAATATTGGTAGGGCCAAAGGTTCTGGTATCTCTTGTTTGCCATCCCTTGGAAACCAATTCTTGCCTTTTTTCTCTGCCACACGACTTTTAACTGTATGTCAAACTGCTGTGGTAGAAAAGACAGCTTCCTGGGCAGTGATGGAGTCACGGGGAGCAAAGGGGGCATCTTGGAGAGTTCTGGCAGAAGTGTGGCTTTCTGAGTTTCTTCATCCACCAAAAAGGAGACAGAGGAGTCCTGTAACATTCTTCAACTCCAGGGAGAGGCCATGGGGCTTTTGCCATGGAGTCTCTCAAATGATTGCGGGAAGCAGCCCCCTTCTGATGCTAAGTTCCTGGCAACAGCACCCTCTGAGGTACTCGGGAATTACAGACTTCCGGAACTGCCTACTCTATGCCCCCCTCTAATATGCACTCCCCTTTTGGAATGGAAAAGGAAGAAAACCAAACTATTCCTAATGCTGGGAAGTCTTTGCTGCCTTGCTCTAGGTTCGGGAATTTAGCAGGGCCTTGGCTGAGCAACAGTCTCTGTTGATTAGTAACAGTTTCTAGAACGAATACTTTCTTCTGTTACTTCCCCCCCTGTAAATTCCTAGCCTTGTCTAAGGAGAGATTCACACGGTCTCTTTGTAAAGACACATCTATCTTACTCCTTTCACGCCCACACCTTCCTTGCGGTGGAACGGCTCTCCCCGGCACAGCACCTGGCACAAAACCCCCGTATACGCACACACACACCTGCACTTACCCTGCACTCCACTGCACACACACACACACACACACCTCCCGCACACTAACACCCCCTCCACATCCCCACCATGCTACTTGCAGTGGCCCCGCCCCTGCCATCCCCACCGGCTGGCAGCACCCACTCCTCGCATGCTTCCCCATGCCTTGCATTTCCTTGCTGCCCCCTCTGTAGCCTTCCCTCAACCTGCCTTTTCTCCCCTGCCTTGCACTGACTTGCTCACCCATCCCCCACCTGACTTCCTTTCACATTCGTCTAGGTCTGGCCTCATCTTTCCTTTTCCTTCTAGGACCCTCATTGCCTTGCCTCGCCTCGCAAAGCCACCACTTGCCTTGCCTTGCCCTTGAACCCCTCCCTTGCCTTGCATGACCTTGCTCACCCCTCCCCCACCTGGAATTCAACACCCCTTTTCAATGACATTTCTGGGCCTTGCCCTGCCCTTTCTGCTCCTCCGAGGAATCTCAAAGCTCTCAAGCATCTCCGGTGTTTCAGGATCCCATGAGAGGAAGACCAGGGGAGGACGCATGTTGCCACACTCATCTCTGTGGGCAGCCTTTGTCTGGGAGCAATCCTTGCATGTCTTGAACCTTGGAGGGGCAATTCACATTTTGCCCTTGAGCTCGGGGACCAGAAAGAGAGTTCTTTTGCATACAAGGGAAAGCAGGTAGCTCAAGTCTTTTAGGTACAGAGGAGAGATGACCCACGCGGGATCAAGGCCACACAGAGCACTTGGTCCTGGCCACTTTTGTGTACCAGCAGTCCTTGAATGTACTTCTCACCTGCCTTGCCTGGCCTTGCCTTGGCAACACAACAGTTGCCTTGCCTTGCCCTGCTAGCCCTCTGGAGCCTTGCATTCCTTTGCACGGCCATGCCCAGCACATGACCTGCCTACTGTTTTCCTCCAGGGCCTTGGCTTGCTGAGCCCTTCCTGTTTCTGCCTGGCCTTCCCATCAGTGGCCCTTCCTTCCTACAGCCAGCCTTGCCTCTAACTTCTGGACCTTCTCTTGCCTACCACTCCATTTGCTTTCCCCTCACTGCTCTGGCCTTGCCTACCTCTCCCTTGACTTGCCCACAATTGCCTGCACTCGGTTTGCAGCGCCTTGCCTGCATGGAAGGCAAGGGAAAGAGTGGTAGGCCGGGCAAAGCAAAGCCAGCAAGTTGTAGGCAGTGCGAGGCAAGGCAGACGTAGGCAAAGGAAGCAGAGCAAGGGTACCTTAAGAAGAACTAGACAAGGCAAGGCCAAGAGACTCGGAGTGCCTTTCCTTGGGAAGGCAAGGACATAGTGCCAGTGTTGCTGGAGCAGATGTTAAGGTACTGTGGGGAGGAATAGTCCAGCAAGACATTTCTCTTCTGGCCCCTGTGCGTGTGGGGGCAATTGTTGGACATATTCAATACTGGAGGCGGATCAGTCGCTGGATGTGTTGTATTTTGGAGGAGGGGATGCCGTTTCTTTGGAGATGGGCTTGTAGTTGCTCTCTTTGGCAAGGAAGGCAGGTTTGGATGTGCACATCAGGTACTCCTAGGGATTTTAAAGGCTTTTCCCAACAGGCAGAGCTCTCTCTGGGTTCGAGCTGTTGAGCTGTCGGTGGGAATGCAAAGGCCAAGCTCTTAAGCTATTTGTCCTGGTGCCTTCAGTGTGTGAGCAGTCCCTGGTGCCGTTGCCTTTGGATCCTGACTCTGGGAGAGGGAAGGCTTAGGATGGTACCTAGAGCTGAGAAGGAGAGTGCTGAGAACAGCGTGTGTGCTGCTAGTTTGAGGGGTGCAGGTGAAGTTGTAGGCAGCAAGATCTTCCTCAGCTGGCACTGTTTTGAGCCCTGTTTTTGCCAGATGGTTTCAAGCTGGTGGGTGGAATCTGCGAGAGGGAAAAGATTTGTTTGGGCCAAAGAGGTGTGGTGTAAAGAAGAGTGTGCTCTTGGAAGGGGAAGATGAGGGCAACCTTTTTGTCCTGACACCGTTGATTTGAGTGCAGGGCCGTTTGCAAGTTGCCTCTGTCTGCCCTTGGGGTGGTTTCGAGCTGGGCCTGGTGCTTGGCCTTCTTTTGCAAGTCTGCAGCGCCGTCGTGTGGTTGTTTCCATGAGCGCTGACAGTGCCCGGCAAAAAGCTCTTGGCTGGCGCGGCCCCAGTCGTGTGGAAGCAGTTGGAGGAAGAGCTCCGCTGTGCATCCTGCCTCTTGGAGACATAAAAGGATGCAACCCTGCGCGTAGCGGGGAAGCAAGACGAATCTTTTCATTGTTGGCTGAGCAGTTTCTAAGTCGCAAAAGTAAAGGCAGTTTCAGCACGGCCTCTTTCTTTCAGAACCTTTTCTGTGCCATCATGAACGTGCTCAACATGCCACTCGCACCCGCTGAACTGCATCAAAGGCCCTGGAGATAGGCGCTTTCCTTCAAGCTCTCTGTAGCATCCTACCCTCCACCTCTGGCGGATCCCAAAGCCCTTCCAAACATCCAGCAGCTGCACGCAGAGAACAAGTGCTAGAACAAGGCGTTGGCCTTCCTAGTCCTTTTAAAGTCTGTGAACTAGGCGAAACATTCCAGTGAGCAGCACTTTCCTTCGCAACTATATCTAGAGCATCATCACATTCTCTCCAAGTGGGTAAGTCCACCCTTGCAGCGCAGCGTTTGCAGCCACAGTTCGGACTGAGAGATAGGCCAGGTGAGAAAGCATTTCTTGACTATCCCTCTTCTCTGGAAGACTTGATACTCGCAGCGCGACCACGTCCACACACCTTCAGTGTGGCCAGGTTCAAGCAGCTAGAGCTCCCAGAGATGGGAGAGTCAGGAGAGAAGACGTTCCAAAAGTACCGTGTACTTACAGCAGCATTAAAACTGTGCACAGCAGTCTGCAGCACTGTAGACTGCGGCTTCTCCGACAGACGAGCCATCCCATTGTTGCCTCTCGCAGCCTGCTTGCTAGCTGCTCTCCTGAAGAAAAGAACTAGAAGAAAAAGCCAATGCTGGGCTGCACCTTCCCCTTGCCTTACGTAAAGCCACCTAAACTCCCCGCTGCACTCTCTACTTCCCCTCTCCTTGGAAGCGACCACTGTGTTTGCTGCATCTCGAAGCCTAAAGTTAAGCGCCAGTGGTTTTGGGGATGGTTGGAAGAGGGATAAGTAGTAGCACAAGGAAGTAGTTGTCGTTGAACTTCCTCCTTCTCAATGCTAACGTGAATTGGGCAGGCAGGCGAGTGCCAGCCATGCTCCTTTCTCAGTTTGTACGCTGCGGACACCAGCCCGGTGCTCTGCGCCTTCGTTCGGCCTCTTTAGTACCCATGTCGCGCTTTCATTGTGCCGGAGTCGAAGCGTCGTCTACTTCTCGCCCAGAGAGCACGGTGCCGGCAGCGAAATGCCCCAGCCGACTGCTTCTGCTGACACGCGCCTGGTCTATGCACTTTCCCTCGCAGCGACATACAGCAGCACTTTCGGTCTTTCTTGTCGTCCAAATGTAAAGGGAAAGAGTCTCAGCTCCGTCTGGCACAGTTTTAGGTCAACAAGCTTACCCGGAGCTTACCCGCGACGCGTGGAAACTTGTGTTTGCACCACATTCAAGTGGTTGCCGTCTTTCCTTTACAGCCTGCAGAGCACCGTCAGACCGCCGTGCTCTCTGCACCTGCCTTCTCAGTTCTAAGTACTACCGCGCCCCTTACAGCCTTGCAGGAAGCAAAGACACGGATAGTCATCTCGCAGAGAAGAACGTGGAAGGACGAAAAGATGATCTTCCTTTCTCCTGCTTCTTGCCTGAATTGTGGTGCTGTATTGAAAGTCTTGGCTAGCGAAAAGCTCATCCAGCAAGTGCCTCATTCCTGACGCATCTCGCTGAGCGAGAGTTTCACGAAGAGTTTAGACTCTGGAAACAGCAAGAAAATGATTGTACGTCGAGCTGAGGAAAATCCGTGCACAGCACACTGTGGATGCGTGCAGTGTTCGCGCTGAAGAGCGCCAAAACGCAAAGCCATCGCTGGGCTTCAGTTTTGTCCAGACGGCAGAAGGCGAAGAACGAAGCAGCTGGGCACCGCGTTAACGTTCTCAGTGGACGGAATTTCAAATGTCCAGCCAAAAGCTGCTTCATAAGCAGATTCAGCTGAGAATGCTCTGGCTGCTTCACAAAGTAAGGCGCAGCCGTTTCCATTCATCACACTACCTGGCCAGAAGCAGTATCCTACACCTTCAATGCTGCAGCGTCCATGCAGCTGGAGCACACGCAGTAGGACGCGTCGAGATAGAAGGCGGTCTTCAAGTACCCCCTTCTCCAAGCAGCCTTGAAACTGAGCACAACACACTGCGGCTCGGGAGCTTCCTTCTCAGATAGACGTGCCGTCACGTTATTCACTCTCGCAGCTCCGTTGCCCACTTGCAGCAGCTGCTACCAAAGCAAAATGCTCCAGAAGTAAAAAGCACTGCCGGGCTGCGCTTTCCCTTGCCTCACGTAAAGCACCATAAACTGTCCGCTGTGCTCTGTATTTCCATTCTCCGCCGCATCTACCACTGTTATCTCTGCATCTCGAAGCATAAAGCTCGGCACAATTCCTCCCAGGGAACGCTGGAAGAGAAATAGGCAGCAGCACAAGTAGCTGCAAGTGGAACTTTCTGTTTTAAAACGCTAACGTGAATCCGGAAACAAGCGAGTGACAGCCCGGCTTCCTCTTGCAGCCTGTGCGATGCACACACCAGCTCGGCCCTCTGCCCTCATTCTTTAATGCTCTTCGTACCATGTCGCGCTTTCATTCTGCCGGAGTCGAAGCGTCGTCTACTTCTCGCCCAGAGAGCACGGTGCCAGCGGAGAAAGGCTCCAGAAAAACGCTCCAGGCTGCTGATTCTTCCCAAACACACCAGGGCTATGCACTTTCCTTCGCAGCGCTAAGTAGCATCACATTCTGTTTGCGTTGGAGCCGGAATGCAAAGGGAAAGATTCTCGGTTACGTCTCACTCAGCGCCCAGTTTTAGGTCACCAAGCTTACCCGGAGCTTACCCGCGACGCGTGGAAATTGGTATTTGCACCACATTCAAGTGGTAGCTTTCTTTCCTTTACAGCCTGCAGAGCGCCGTCAGATCGCGGTGCTCTCTGCACCTGCCTTCTCCCTTCCAAGTACCACCGCGCACCTTACAGCCTTGCAGGAAGCAAAGACGTGGAGAGATGTCTCGCAGAGAAGATCGTGCAAAGACGAAAAGATGTTCTTCTTTGCTTTTCCTCGTCGCCCAGATTGTGGTGCTCTACTGAAAGCGTGGGCTAACGAATGGCTAATCTAGCATGTGCTTCCCTTCTAATGCATTTCGCTGAGCGAGAGCTGAGGAAAATCCTTGCACTGTACACTATGGATGCGTGCAGTAGACACGCAGAAGAGCGGCACAGCTCATAACCATCGCACACTCCAGCCCAGAGCTCTGGGGCTGCGTTCTTCTCAATTTCCGGCGCTGGACAGAACTGAGACATTGAGCTTTGGCTCTCTTTAGTGTGTGTACTGCACGCATCCAGAGCGCGCTGTGCACAGATTCTCCTCAGCGCTACGTGCAAGCACAGACTTTCTGCTTCGCAGAGCCCAACTGTCCGCCGAAGCTCTCGCTCAGAGAAATGTGTCAGGAGAGAAGCACTTGCTGGATTAGCCTTACACTGGCCAACAGTTCCAAAGAAGCACCATAGTCTTCTTGCGGGAAAGGATAATAAAACACATGTATTGTCCCAGCAAAGTTCTCTGTGCTAGCCGAAGCCGAGAATCTTTCCCTTAAGATTAAGACCACAACGCAGACAGCATTTTGTGCTACTTAACGCTGAGAGGGATAGCCCAGGCGTGTTTCGGCAGAGGCAGAAGCCCGGAGCTTTTCTCTGCCGGCACCGTGCTCTCAGGCGAGAAGTAGACGACGCTTCGACTCCGGCAGAATGAAAAGCGCGACATGGTACGAAGAGCATACGAATGAGGGCGCAGAGCACCGAGCTGGTGTGCGCATCGCACAGGCTGCAAGAAGAAGCGTGGCTGCCGCTCGCTTCTTTTCGGATTCACGTTAGCAGTTGAAAACAAAAGTTCCACTTGCAGCTACTTGTGCTGCTACCTATTTCTCTAGCAGCTTTCCCTGGGAAGAATTGTGCCGAGCTTTATGCTTCGAGATGCAGAGATGACAGTGGTAGATGCGGCGGAGAAGGGAAATACAGAGTACAGCGGACAGTTTATGGTGCTTCACGTGCGGCAAGGCGAAAGTACAGCCCGGCAGTGCTTTTTACTTCTGGAGCATTTTGCTTTGGTAGCAGCTGCTGCTAGTGGGCAACGGAGCTGCGAGAGTGAATAACGTGACGGCACGTCTATCTGAGAAGGAAGCTCCCGAGCCGCAGTGTGTTGTGCTCAGTTTCAAGGCTGCTTGGAGGAGGGGGGTACTTGAAGAACGCCGTCTATCTGGACGCGTCCTTCTTGGTGTGCTCCAGCTGCATGGACTCTGCAGCATTGAAGGTGTAAGAAACTTCTTCTGGCCTGATAGTGTGATAGAGTGCAACGGCTACGCCTTACTTTGTGAAGCAGCCAGAGCATTCTCAGCTGAATCTGCTTATGAAGCAGCTTTTGGCTGGACATTTGAAATTCGGTCCACTGAGTACATTAACGCGGTGCCCAGCTGCTTCGTTCTTCGCCTTCTGCGGTCTGGACAGAACTGAAGCCCAGCGATGGCTTTGAGTTTTGCCGCTCTTCAGCATGTGTACTGCACGCATCCGCAGTGTGCTGTGCAAGGATTTTCCTCAGCTCTCCCTCAGCGAAATGCATCAGGTGAGAAACACTTGCTGGATTAGCCTTTCGCTGGCCATGGCTTTCAGTACAGCACCACAATCTGGGCGACGAGGAGGAGCAAAGAAGAACATCTTTTCGTCTTTGCACGTTCTTCTCTGCGAGACGACTATCCGCGCCTTTGCTTCCTGCAAGGCTGTATTGTGCGCAGTGGTACTTGGAAGGGAGAAGGCAGGTGCAGAGAGCACCGCGATCTGACGGCGCTCTGCAGGCTGTAAGGGAAAGAGGGCTGCCACTGGAATGTGTGCAAACACAAGTTTCCACGAGTCGCGGGCAAGCTCTGGGCGTGCTTGTTGACCTAAAACTGTTCTCTGTGCCCGACATTGCTGAGAATCTTTCCCTTTACATTTGGACGACAAGAAAAGACCGAAAGTGCTGCTGTATGTCGCTGCGAGAAAAGTGCATAGCCCTGGTGTGTTTCGGAAGGGCAGTCGGCTGGGGCATTTCTCTTCCGGCACCGTGCTCTCCGGGCGAGAAGTAGACGACGCTTCGACTCCGGCAGAATGAAAAGCGCGACATGGTACGAAGAGCATACGAATGAGGGCGCAGAGCACCGAGCTGGTGTGCGCATCGCACAGGCTGCAAGAAGAAGCGTGGCTGCCGCTCGCTTCTTTGCGGATTCACGTTAGCAGTTGAAAACAAAAGTTCCACTTGCAGCTACTTCTGCTGCTGCCTATTTCTCTTCCAGCTTTCCCTGGGAAGAATTGTGCCGAGCTTTATGCTTCGAGATGCAGAGATGACAGTGGTAGATGCAGCGGAGAATGGAAATAAAGAGTGCAGCGGACAGTTTACAGTGCTTTACGTGAGGCAAAGGAAAAGGTTTGCTCAGCAGTGCTTTTTACTTCTGGAGCATTTTGCTTTGGTAGCAGCTGCTGCAAGTGGGCAACGGAGCTGCGAGAGTGAATAACGTGACGGCACGTCTATCTGAGAAGGAAGCTCCCGAGCCGCAGTGTGTTGTGCTCAGTTTCAAGGCTGCTTGGAGGAGGGGGGTACTTGAAGAACGCCGTCTATCTGGACGCGTCCTACTGCGTGTGCTCCAGCTGCATGGACTCTGCAGCATTGAAGGTGTAAGAAACTTCTTCTGGCCTGATAGTGTGATAGAGTGCAACGGCTACGCCTTACTTTGTGAACCAGCCAGAGCATTCTCAGCTGAATCTGCTTGTGAAGCAGCTCTTGGCTGAACATTTGAAATTCGGTCCACTGAGTACGTTAACGCGGTGCCCAGCTGCTTCGTTCTTCGCCTTCTGCGGTCTGGACAGAACTGAAGCCCAGCGATTGCTTTTAGCTGTGGCTCTCTTCAGCATGTGTACTGCACGCATCCGCAGTGTGCTGTGCAAGGATTTTCCTCAGCTCTCCCTCAGCGAAATGCATCAGGTGAGAAACACTTGCTGGATTAGCCTTTCGCTGGCCAAGGCTTTTAATACAGCACCACAATATGGGCGACGAGGAGAAAGGAAGAACATCTTTTCGTCCTGGCACGTTCTTCTGAGCGACATGACTATCCGCGTGTTTGCTTCCTGCAAAGCTGTATTGTGCGCGGCGGTATTGGAACTGAGAAGGCAGGTGCAGAGAGCACCGGGATCTGACGGCGTTCTGCAGCCTGTAAAGGAAAGACGGCTACCACTTGAATGTGGTGCAAACACAAGTTTCCACGCGTCGCGGGTAAGCTCCGGGTAAGCTTGTTGACCTAAAACTGTGCCAGACGGAGCTGAGAATCTTTCCCTTTCCATTTGGACGACAAGAAAGGCCGAAAGTGCTGCTGTATGTCGCTGCGAGGGAAAGTGCATAGACCAGGCGTGTGTCGGCAGAAGCAGTCGGCTGGGGCATTTCGCTGCCGGCACCGTGCTCTCTGGGCGAGAAGTAGACGACGCTTCGACTCCGGCACAATGAAAGCGCGACATGGGTACTAAAGAGGCCGAACGAAGGCGCAGAGCACCGGGCTGGTGTCCGCAGCGTACAAACTGAGAAAGGAGCGTGGCTAGCACTCGCCTGCCTGCCCAATTCACGTTAGCATTGAGAAGGAGGAAGTTCAACGACAACTACTTCCTTGTGCTACTACTTATCCCTCTTCCAACCATCCCCAAAACCACTGGCGCTTAACTTTAGGCTTCGAGATGCAGCAAACACAGTGGTCGCTTCCAAGGAGAGGGGAAGTAGAGAGTGCAGCGGGGAGTTTAGGTGGCTTTACGTAAGGCAAGGGGAAGGTGCAGCCCAGCATTGGCTTTTTCTTCTAGTTCTTTTCTTCAGGAGAGCAGCTAGCAAGCAGGCTGCGAGAGGCAACAATGGGATGGCTCGTCTGTCGGAGAAGCCGCAGTCTACAGTGCTGCAGACTGCTGTGCACAGTTTTAATGCTGCTGTAAGTACACGGTACTTTTGGAACGTCTTCTCTCCTGACTCTCCCATCTCTGGGAGCTCTAGCTGCTTGAACCTGGCCACACTGAAGGTGTGTGGACGTGGTCGCGCTGCGAGTATCAAGTCTTCCAGAGAAGAGGGATAGTCAAGAAATGCTTTCTCACCTGGCCTATCTCTCAGTCCGAACTGTGGCTGCAAACGCTGCGCTGCAAGGGTGGACTTACCCACTTGGAGAGAATGTGATGATGCTCTAGATATAGTTGCGAAGGAAAGTGCTGCTCACTGGAATGTTTCGCCTAGTTCACAGACTTTAAAAGGACTAGGAAGGCCAACGCCTTGTTCTAGCACTTGTTCTCTGCGTGCAGCTGCTGGATGTTTGGAAGGGCTTTGGGATCCGCCAGAGGTGGAGGGTAGGATGCTACAGAGAGCTTGAAGGAAAGCGCCTATCTCCAGGGCCTTTGATGCAGTTCAGCGGGTGCGAGTGGCATGTTGAGCACGTTCATGATGGCACAGAAAAGGTTCTGAAAGAAAGAGGCCGTGCTGAAACTGCCTTTACTTTTGCGACTTAGAAACTGCTCAGCCAACAATGAAAAGATTCGTCTTGCTTCCCCGCTACGCGCAGGGTTGCATCCTTTTATGTCTCCAAGAGGCAGGATGCACAGCGGAGCTCTTCCTCCAACTGCTTCCACACGACTGGGGCCGCGCCAGCCAAGAGCTTTTTGCCGGGCACTGTCAGCGCTCATGGAAACAACCACACGACGGCGCTGCAGACTTGCAAAAGAAGGCCAAGCACCTGGCCCAGCTCGAAACCACCCCAAGGGCAGACAGAGGCAACTTGCAAACGGCCCTGCACTCAAATCAACGGTGTCAGGACAAAAAGGTTGCCCTCATCTTCCCCTTCCAAGAGCACACTCTTCTTTACACCACACCTCTTTGGCCCAAACAAATCTTTTCCCTCTCGCAGATTCCGCCCACCAGCTTGAAACCATCTGGCAAAAACAGGGCTCAAAACAGTGCCAGCTGAGGAAGATCTTGCTGCCTACAACTTCACCTGCACCCCTCAAACTAGCAGCACACACGCTGTTCTCAGCACTCTCCTTCTCAGCTCTAGGTACCATCCTAAGCCTTCCCTCTCCCAGAGTCAGGATCCAAAGGCAACGGCACCAGGGACTGCTCACACACTGAAGGCACCAGGACAAATAGCTTAAGAGCTTGGCCTTTGCATTCCCACCGACAGCTCAACAGCTCGAACCCAGAGAGAGCTCTGCCTGTTGGGAAAAGCCTTTAAAATCCCTAGGAGTACCTGATGTGCACATCCAAACCTGCCTTCCTTGCCAAAGAGAGCAACTACAAGCCCATCTCCAAAGAAACGGCATCCCCTCCTCCAAAATACAACACATCCAGCGACTGATCCGCCTCCAGTATTGAATATGTCCAACAATTGCCCCCACACGCACAGGGGCCAGAAGAGAAATGTCTTGCTGGACTATTCCTCCCCACAGTACCTTAACATCTGCTCCAGCAACACTGGCACTATGTCCTTGCCTTCCCAAGGAAAGGCACTCCGAGTCTCTTGGCCTTGCCTTGTCTAGTTCTTCTTAAGGTACCCTTGCTCTGCTTCCTTTGCCTACGTCTGCCTTGCCTCGCACTGCCTACAACTTGCTGGCTTTGCTTTGCCCGGCCTACCACTCTTTCCCTTGCCTTCCATGCAGGCAAGGCGCTGCAAACCGAGTGCAGGCAATTGTGGGCAAGTCAAGGGAGAGGTAGGCAAGGCCAGAGCAGTGAGGGGAAAGCAAATGGAGTGGTAGGCAAGAGAAGGTCCAGAAGTTAGAGGCAAGGCTGGCTGTAGGAAGGAAGGGCCACTGATGGGAAGGCCAGGCAGAAACAGGAAGGGCTCAGCAAGCCAAGGCCCTGGAGGAAAACAGTAGGCAGGTCATGTGCTGGGCATGGCCGTGCAAAGGAATGCAAGGCTCCAGAGGGCTAGCAGGGCAAGGCAAGGCAACTGTTGTGTTGCCAAGGCAAGGCCAGGCAAGGCAGGTGAGAAGTACATTCAAGGACTGCTGGTACACAAAAGTGGCCAGGACCAAGTGCTCTGTGTGGCCTTGATCCCGCGTGGGTCATCTCTCCTCTGTACCTAAAAGACTTGAGCTACCTGCTTTCCCTTGTATGCAAAAGAACTCTCTTTCTGGTCCCCGAGCTCAAGGGCAAAATGTGAATTGCCCCTCCAAGGTTCAAGACATGCAAGGATTGCTCCCAGACAAAGGCTGCCCACAGAGATGAGTGTGGCAACATGCGTCCTCCCCTGGTCTTCCTCTCATGGGATCCTGAAACACCGGAGATGCTTGAGAGCTTTGAGATTCCTCGGAGGAGCAGAAAGGGCAGGGCAAGGCCCAGAAATGTCATTGAAAAGGGGTGTTGAATTCCAGGTGGGGGAGGGGTGAGCAAGGTCATGCAAGGCAAGGGAGGGGTTCAAGGGCAAGGCAAGGCAAGTGGTGGCTTTGCGAGGCGAGGCAAGGCAATGAGGGTCCTAGAAGGAAAAGGAAAGATGAGGCCAGACCTAGACGAATGTGAAAGGAAGTCAGGTGGGGGATGGGTGAGCAAGTCAGTGCAAGGCAGGGGAGAAAAGGCAGGTTGAGGGAAGGCTACAGAGGGGGCAGCAAGGAAATGCAAGGCATGGGGAAGCATGCGAGGAGTGGGTGCTGCCAGCCGGTGGGGATGGCAGGGGCGGGGCCACTGCAAGTAGCATGGTGGGGATGTGGAGGGGGTGTTAGTGTGCGGGAGGTGTGTGTGTGTGTGTGTGTGCAGTGGAGTGCAGGGTAAGTGCAGGTGTGTGTGTGCGTATACGGGGGTTTTGTGCCAGGTGCTGTGCCGGGGAGAGCCGTTCCACCGCAAGGAAGGTGTGGGCGTGAAAGGAGTAAGATAGATGTGTCTTTACAAAGAGACCGTGTGAATCTCTCCTTAGACAAGGCTAGGAATTTACAGGGGGGGAAGTAACAGAAGAAAGTATTCGTTCTAGAAACTGTTACTAATCAACAGAGACTGTTGCTCAGCCAAGGCCCTGCTAAATTCCCGAACCTAGAGCAAGGCAGCAAAGACTTCCCAGCATTAGGAATAGTTTGGTTTTCTTCCTTTTCCATTCCAAAAGGGGAGTGCATATTAGAGGGGGGCATAGAGTAGGCAGTTCCGGAAGTCTGTAATTCCCGAGTACCTCAGAGGGTGCTGTTGCCAGGAACTTAACATCAGAAGGGGGCTGCTTCCCGCAATCATTTGAGAGACTCCATGGCAAAAGCCCCATGGCCTCTCCCTGGAGTTGACGAATGTTACAGGACTCCTCTGTCTCCTTTTTGGTGGATGAAGAAACTCAGAAAGCCACACTTCTGCCAGAACTCTCCAAGATGCCCCCTTTGCTCCCCGTGACTCCATCACTGCCCAGGAAGCTGTCTTTTCTACCACAGCAGTTTGACATACAGTTAAAAGTCGTGTGGCAGAGAAAAAAGGCAAGAATTGGTTTCCAAGGGATGGCAAACAAGAGATACCAGAACCTTTGGCCCTACCAATATTAAAGCAACTCCATTAAGAGAGTTCTTGCACTTCCTGAGGATTGGCAGAAGCCTATCTCATGATGTATGTTGCTGGGGGTCTTTTTAGACTGGCAAAAGGAGCTGTTGAAGGTTGCTTGATCTGTGCTAAAGCCAACAGCCAAGTTACAAAGTAACTTGCTAGAGGAGGGAGGCCTTGGGCTGCATGGCCCTTCCAAACATGCCAGGTGGATTTTCCGGAGATGCCCCAAGTGGCAAGGCTTAATATCTTCTGGTAATCGTATGTCAGCTAGCAAGGTGGCCAGAAGTATTTCCAACTACTTCAGTAATGACAGGATCAGTTCTTAAGGCATTTTTGGAACAAATCATTCCAAGATACAGCATTGTAGAAGCAATAGATTCAGATAGGGGAACTCATTTTGCAGGAAAGATCCTTCAAGGGGTTTTGGCTTCTTTAGGAACACAATGGAACCTCCATAGGCCCTGGCACCCCCAGAGCTCGGCTCGGGTAGAAAACAATGAAGAGAGAAATAAACACCTTTTGAAGCTGGTAATAGAAACCAAGATGCCATGGGTAGGGCTTTGGACATTGGCTTTGGTGAGAATGAGGGCCCAACCCAGAAGAGAGATTCAGTTATCTCCCTTTCAATCGTTGTTTGCAATTGCCCTCCTGGTAAGTCTCCACCTAGTGGGGGGGTAGAGGCAAGTGATGCATTTTTAAAACCATCTGTGGCCAGGATCCTGCTTCTTGTGAAACCCCTTCAACAGGAAGCTCAGCTGGCGCAAGCCCGGCCTTTGGACTTTGCTGCTTTTAACATCCAACCAGGAGATTGAGTCCTAGTTAAGGAGTAGAAAGAAGCGCCAGTGCTGGTGAAATGGTGTGGCCCATTCCAAGTGTCACTGACGACAGAAACAGCCGTCAAGTAAGCTGAACACAGGTGAACCCATCACTCTCGGGTCAAGGTCTCTGAAGCCTCGGAGATTTGCACATCTCAGCTGGAGGAGAAGGCCGGGAGGCCGTGACTGACACTCTGCAGGAGTGGGCCGGAGCAGTAGGCAGTGCTTCGACATCGGAAGAAGCCCCGCAGTCCTACCTTCAGACCGTCTGCTGAAATAGACTGTAAAGGCATCCCTCCTCTAGAATCTCCACTCACTTGGGGGCTAATACTTGTGGCCATTTTGTTACATTAAGTGGTTTCTGTGTCTTCAATTGGCATAGGTGCTGCAGAAGACAACGGGAAAATTAGACTAGCTAATTAGATGACACTATTAAAACATTTTCCTTACTAATTCTACTTTGATATGGTCAGCTGAGTTTAGGCCAGGAGTGGGAGAATCAATTTGCAGCCTTAGGAGAAGAAGTAGCAAAAGTTTTTAACCTTAGCAATTGCTGGCTCTGTGGAAGGCCAGGAGGATCTGAAGAGTGGCCATAGTTGGCTAGCCCAGCTGAACCTAAATGGTGGGTCAATGTGAGGGCCACAGTGGGATGGGATTTGGGGCCAAAGAAGGAAGTTCATGGCCACTTCATTCTTCTCCAACAGGCACTTATTGCCTAAATAGGATAGGGCGTGTCTTTGTAGGAAAAGGCAATTGTCAATTGACTTTCCCTCTGGGCTTGAACAACTGGGTTTGGACCCCCAATTGCCCTCCTTCCAATTGTTCCAAATATCAAGGCAAATGCAATCAAATACCTGTTCGGCTCACTAACAGTAGCTGCGTAAGGCGTTCTTATCACACTTACCAAAAATATTTGGAAGCCTGTAAAGCAATGGGGAGGGACAAGGGGTTTTTTTGACCACCTGTTTTTGAGCAGTCCCCACAAAAATTCCACAAGTAGAAGACATGTTGTTTGTGATTATCAGTGGGAATGGCCACACCGGATTGGAACTCAAAGCCTTTTAGTGAGTTCTGCTCCAAATCCAACCAAGCAGCTTGCAGATGTAAATGTAGGTGGGAACCCTGTGCGGGAGCTTGGAAATGCAAATGCTGGGACCCTTATGGTGGGGCAACTCTTGTTGGAGGACCGTTAGGCCCGGGAATCCTGCTGTATTTTGAGCCACCAATTGATGACCATGGGTAGGTTCCTTTGCTAATGGAACACGGGCTTTGAAAGGACAGTATTGGATTTGTGGCCAACATGCTTAGCTCAGGTTACCTCCAAACTGGTCAGGGATATGGTATATTTAGTAGACTGTTGTTCTTTTTGCTACTACAAGTTCTGGGAAATCGCTTAGGAATCAAAATCTGTGATGATTTAATTAGAGAAAAGCAGTCAGCTGATGCAGCCCTGGCTGGAGGGAGCACCCCAAAACGGGGAAATGATGAACGGCCAACAGAACAAGTTACCCAACACGATGGACCAGCCCCTTGGAAACCTAAGGAATTAATCCCAGATGCCTGGGAACCCATTTATCATTTGAAGGAGATAATTAGGTTACAAGCTGTCTCGGAAATAATTACCAACCAGCCAGCCACAGCGCTTGACCTTTTTGCTGAGCAACCCACTTAAATGAGGAAAGCGGTAATTCAACATTGGATGGTATTAGATTATCTGTTAGCAGAAGAAGGAGGAGTTTGTGGGAAATTAAATGACTCGAGCTGCTGTTTGCAAGCAGATGACAGCGGAAAAGTGGTCAAACAAATAACAAAGGAAATAACGTCAGCTCGTGGACCTGTCCAAATGTTGAAAGGATGGGGATGGGACATGTTTTCATGGTTAACTGGCCAGCTCTGGGCTAAATGAATACGATTTCTCCTCTTATATGCTATCGCAACTCTCATCTTTTTACCATGTGTGACACCATGCTGGCTGCAGCTCTTTCAGCAGGTGCTCAAGGGGATGCCGCTAGCAGCCATGCCTACCTGATCCAGAAATGACTACAAAAGGACAGAAAAGAATGTCACTGCAAATAATAGCAAAACCCAAGAAGACTCCAGAAGAAAAAATTAAATCCATGGTAATTAAGGTTTGTAAAGACAAATACAGAGCAAATAAAAAGAGGAGGGATTAAAAGGAATGAGATGGATGAGTCTTTACAAAGAGACCGTGTGAATCGGCCTGTAGACAAGGCTAGGAAGTTATGGCTAGTGAAGTAACAGAAGAAACTAGGAGTTCTCTAGAACTGTTACTAATCATCAGAGACTGTTGATTAATCAAGGCCGTGTTAAATTCCTGAACCTAGAGCAAGGCAACAAAGACTTAAGAGCATTAGGAATGGGGTTCTTATCTTTCTTCTCGATGCCAAGAGGGGGGTGCATATTAGAGGGGGGCGCATAGAGTAGGCAGTTCCGGAAGTCTGTATCTCCCGAATACCTCAGCCAGTGGGGAAAAGGAAGAGGGTGCTGTGGCCGGGAACTTGGCATCAAAAGGGGGCTGCATCCCGCAACCGTTTGACAGACGCCATGGGAAAAGCCCCATGGACTCTCCGTGTAGTCGAAGAATGTTGCGGGACTCCTCTGTCTCCTTTTCGGATATAAACCTCAGGCATCGTGGATTAATTTTCCCTAACGGCAGCGACCTGCCGCGTGGTCTCCGTGCTCCTCTCCAGCCCCCCGGGACGTGTAAAATAGTTCCCAGCGGCTCCCACCGCGCGTTGCAGACGGCTGCGCGGCCCCGGGGCTGCCCGCAGTGCTCCCCTGCCCCGCCAGGGCTGCCCGCGGGCTGCGGAGCCGCCTCGCCACCGGCGCGGCCAGGGCCGGGGCCCTTCTCGACAGCAGCCGAGGGGCTGCGGAGCGGGCGGCTGCCGGACGATCAGCTATTTTATGCCGCGCGGTGCTGCCGCCTCCATCTAGCTCTCCATCGCGCCGCCGCCCGCCGCCCGCCTGGCGCGCTCACGCTCGGCCGCGCTCGCCGCCCGCCCAGCCTCGCCGGAAGCTCTCCCGCCCGGGCTGTGCCCCGGCTCCGCCGGCAGCTCGGCAGGGCCCGGCCGCACGCGTGCTGCGTGGCTCGGAGCAGCCGCGTTGCGCCGCAGGCGACGGGGAAGGCGGGGCGGGCCGGCGCCATCGTGGTAGCGCGAGGAGAGGAGCGCCCGGGCGGGGCGGCGAGCGGCGCGGCGGTGAGCGCTTCTGCTTCCTGTCGCTCGGCGGCCGCCCACGGCAGGTGCCGTGTGAGCCCGCGGAGCGGCGGGGCCGGCCGGGCGGTGCGCGGCGAGGCTTTCGGCCAGCGGCGGCCACAGCGAGAGGCTGCTGGCACTGCCCGTGCCGGTGGAGAGAGCGGGGATCCGAGGCCGGCCTTCCCCGGGCGACGAGGGGAGGCCGCCTTTGCCGCGCTGCCCTCCGTGCAGCATGTGGCCGATTCCGGCGAACCCGGGGTCTCCGCAGCGGCGCGGGCGGGAGGGAAGTGGGGAGCGCGCTCGGTGCCGTGCCGGCCGCTCCCGGCCAGCGCTGCGCTGCGCCGAGGCGTTTTCCCGCCCGTCCTGGGAAGGACATAAGCGACACCGTAGTTGGAGCTTAGCTGTCAGGGGGTACAACTTCCCTCCATTGGCGACCTCCTTTTCCCTCTGATTCAGCTACCTTGTGGTAGGTGCGATGGTGCTGAAGAAGGGTGGCGGCTTGGCACAGTTGCTGTCATAGGTGGTGCGAGAGCTCCACGCAAGGAGCTTTGAGTGGCATGTGTGAGGGTAGGAGGGTACGGCACCCATAGCTGAAGGCAAAAAAGGTCAGGGCATGTCATCAGCCGCAGTCGTGCTAAGTTGTTCATCTTTGCAAACTGCTTGCCGAGTTGTTCCTTTCTTAGGTAATGGGGTTTTGTATCAACCAGAACTGCAAATGGTCAGTATTTGCAGACAAGGTTACTTGGACTGTTGTTGAAGTGAGTGTAGCAGTTTCTATGGCATTCTGCAAAAAAAGTGACAGGTCTCCCTGTGTTCCCCAGTTCTTAACAAAGATGAAGTTAACAAACCCCTGAAAAGAGGTTTTGCAAAACTTCAGGGATATTTTCCTACTAGTACTGTAGAGACAACCATAGTCACCTTGTCTTTCCAAAAGTGAAGGTTCCCTATTTTTGTCCAAGAGCATCAAGTGCTTTTGATCAGCGTTTGTGTGCATGCATTAGCCTCGTTCTTGCTCTTCCTTGGAGAACTTTTACAATACTCACATGATCTGTGTAGGCTGCAGACTGCAGTGGTGAACTTCAAGGCTTCCAGCAGAAGGGAGATGCTATCCACATTTTGGATTCTCCTTAGTCTGAACCTTCAACGTCCAAGGCTTCACTTTTCAAGCAGTTGGAAGAGCTCCAAATTAAGACATGAACAGGTCTTAATTGACCTTGCCACCGCCTCAGTTAGTCAAGTAATGCTGTGCATTGGATTTGACTAGTGCAACATGTGCTTAAAATATGTAGAGTAACTCCTCGATTACCCTCTCAGAAGGGTTGGAATGGAGAACAAGGAGTTCCCAAGACAAATATTTGGTGTACGAGGAGTAGAATTTAGGAGTTGATTGCAGAGCACTGCATGCACAAATGTCTAAGGAGAATCCATCTTTTGATGTCCCATCTATGCTTGTTCTCATTTGAAATCCTGCACATTCTGCAGGCTGGTTTTGTTAGGCTTGGGGCTGGGGAAGGAGTGATGGTGGGGGAGGAGTGGGTGTTGGTTTTGGGTTATTTTTTTGTTTCCAGAATAGTGTACACAGAACTTGTGCCCAAAACCAGCAGTAGGAAACAATGCAGGTATAAAAGAAGGTCACAGAAATGTCAGATAATACGAATCTGAAAGTGCTTCAGTATTTTACTCAGGAGTTTCACTCTAACAAGGTGATTTTCCTTCACAGAAATGTAGTGGCAGGCTTATGCCATGCTAGAAGTGATGACCTTTCTCTGCCCCAAATTGAGCAGCAAAAGGTTTTGGCTCTTAATTTGAACCCCTGAGCCAGCTGTGTTTCAGGCTGCAGAAGCTGCAGCTGTTGTGGCAGACGCGGGGTGCAGCCCTGCCTGCCAGTTCCGAGCTGGCCTGCGCTGGTGGCAGCCGTCAGCGCCCGGGGTCCCCTGTGCCACCCATGCCAGGGCTCTGCCTGCCTGCCTCGCAGCCCTGGTAGCCTCAGGGAAACATCGCACTACTCCATCTGCTTTAAAAACAAACAAGCAAACAAAAAGCTCCCTGTAAATATATGTAGAAGTCTTGAAACTAATTCTCAGCGCTTGCTCGGAGTTTGTTGATGGAGCAAATGGATTTTGGATAAACTGCTATTGCTAGTACTACTTAGGTTCCTAAACTTCAGAAGGGAGGCTATGGTGGTCACGTACCCCTGAGGAATGTTGGGAACAGTAAGACAGCTCAGTCATTTCAAGGTGGCCAGAAAATGGGTGTGGCAGTGGAGTGGACACTCTGTGAGTAGGTAGCCTTAAGTCATGTAACGACATGCACTTCAGTGGGAATTTTGCATCAACACCAAGAGATTGTGTCATGATGTGTTGCGTAACAACAAATTGGGCCAAAATTCTGCTGATTTTGACCAAGGTGGATGGGCCACCTTCACTTAAGCTGGCAAAGGGACATAAGTCAATGATGTTTGAAAAACAGCCATGAAACATAGCCCCTTTAGTTTGTTGCTCTGTTGCAAGTCTGCAAAGCTCTGTTGACAGGTCATTGGAAGTAGCTGTTGGAATCTAAGTGCAGTTGGACGCTTTGTCAGTCAGCATCAGCAGGAGGCTTAACGGTTTAGGTTGAGAGGTGGTGCATGGTTTTTTTTCAGAGGAATGGCCCAGTGAAGAGCAGTGTTCACTGCCATGACTACCGTTGTAGCCTTCAAGAGCAATGGTTCATTCAGAGAGAACTTCCTTGGTTCTGCTGGTTTGGTTTCGCAGCTGGAGCAAAGGTACAGCACTGGAAGCAATTCCTAGGGCAGAAGCGGGAGATATCCGAAGCTCTGGACTTCGTTGCCTAAGTGAGCGTAGTCTAATTGGAAGAGTGGTGAGCATCAGTGATATCAGATTTTTTACAAGTTCTTAATTCTGTCAAAACAAGAAAGAAGGAGAGTGATGAAGATGAAATCCTTTCCTCTTCAATCTGCCTACGCAACAACTTCAGCTGTAGTTGTAATGTGTATTCACCTATTTTGAATTGCCCAAAACCAGGCCTAGAGATGCTTCAGAGTCAGAGAAGCGGGTATTTGCTTTATTCGGCGCTGGGTGCATGGGGGATCACTCCTCCTAACACACACACACAGAGCACTCCATACAGTCCAGCATTATGTGTAAAATTTATGAACATTCATCACAATTCTTGGGATAGGAGTGGTTCTAGAAATTACTTCTCGGAAGTCATTAATATCATTAGCATACGTGCCATGCATGCGCTGTGTACGCTGATGGGCGCACTGAGGAAGGCTCCTCTTCTTCCTCGAGGGTCTTTCTGATGAAGATCAGTAGTCTTTGTCACAATGCACTTTTTACCTTTCTTTCTGGAGCATGCGCAGTTCTTCGGTGGCTGATGCAGCGATCTCTGTGCCGGTTTTCAAAAGATCCTGTTCCTCTTATCTTGACAAGATTAAGGCGAATCCTGCTGCTTAGGTTTTGTGATTAACATTTGCTGTCTCTTAGTAGTTCACTCGTGTTTACATGAGTTAACTATGGATCAACCCCCTTCTCAATTTTAGCACTGAAAGGATATTAGAGTCATTTAAAGAGATGTCTCCTATGGAGTACTATAAAACTGCCATAATGGTAAGACGTTTTCATACAGTAGTTTTAGCACAGAAGTAATATATGTACAATCTTGGATGTTTCATCCTGCTGGCTCAGGAGCCAGTATTGAGCTTTTCTCCTTTAAATCCAGTCTTAGAGCTCTGCAAGGATCACTGCAGCATGACGTTGTGACAAGGGGATGCTGATTCATGCATAAACCTTTGACGCTTTCCTTCTATCTTCAAGCAGCTTTGAAAACCAGTGATTATCTGGCATGTTGCGACTTGAGAGTCATGGTAAAGGTTTCACCAAACACTTTGTAATATCAGGCTACAGCTTTCATTCCTAAGGAAAGAGCATTGAGCAGATTGCTGGCAAAATGCTGAAAGAATGAGCCAAACCCAAAATCCTTTAATGGGAAAGATGGAAAAAATTTAGATGTGTTTATTTGAACTAAAAATAATGTGGACCAAGCCTAAATGTATTTCACACTAAATTCTTAGAACTGATTTTAAGGGAAGAAGTGAGAAAGATGAATTCCCAAGCGGAATTTTCAGCAGCATAATATTGAGCATTTATTAGTAGAACAAAGGCATATCACAGTGCAGGAGCACTTAGCAATATTGCTAGAGGCGTGGCTCCATTCATTTTACTGTGAACTTTAGTACTTCTTTAAACATAGTCCTTAAGCCCAGAAAGTCATTTACACTTCACTCAACTTTCCCCCCTCCGTCTCTGCCCCCTTGCGCCAGCACACGCCAGCACACTGCCACCTCGGTCCTCTGAGTAGCTCCAGAATTGAAGGCAGGCACCCCCCTCCGGTGCCTCCTCAGTCTCCAACCTAATTTGTAGTTGATGGGTTCTTTGGGAGGTGTGAGTTTTGATGAGATAACAGACTTCCTGGGATGCATGCGGTTTATCTTCTTTGTTTCTTGAAGATGTCTTGGTTTCCACCTCTGTAATTTCTCAACTTAAAGGACATTTATTATCATGTGTTTCTTCCTACGTTTCCCAACATGTTACCACTCATTCGAAGTTACAATTTACTCTAGTCTTGTTTTTACTTACCTATATTTTACCTTAACACTATTTCTACATAGTACATTCTCACTTCTAAATGTTAAAGTGATAGATGCGAAAGACAAAATTTATCGTTCACTCATTTATCACAGGAGGAATGTGTTAGCTGCTTGTGTTGCAGTTCACTTGTAATTGTGGTCTATTACCGCAGGCCTGGGCCCTAGGGTGTATCACTGTGTCCCGCAGCCATAGGGAGGAGGAGGAGAGAAGATCCAGCAGGCAGGAATTGTGCACCAAGATTTATTCATTTAATTATTTCACAAACTCTTTTACAGACTTTTTTCTTCATAGTCTAATTGGACAAAGGATCAGCCCCCCCCCTTGGGGTGATTGGCTAAAATCCTAAACCATCCATTGTCAAAATATTTTTCTACTAGACCATAAACCAGACTTTTCAAGGTTGCAGGTGGCTTGGTTGTTTACATACTCTGCTACCTCTTCTGTGAGAGAGAAAAGTCTCTCACAGACTTAGAAAATAGCAAGAAAATCCTCGCTAGCAGCATTTTGGTATCTACAATTCCCCCTTTTTGTTTGATAAGATAACAACTCCACTATTAATCCTAAATAGAAATTTACATCAGTTATTAATTCTAAATATGTCCTTAAGGCTTTAACGATCTGACTCCATAACAAGAAATTTAAAGTTCAGTCTCTGCTTGTGGAAGGACCATCCCAGTCTCTGCTTGTAGAAGGACCATCTGCCTGATGGTCAACATCTTGGTCATCATCAGAAGAGTCTGATGGCTGATGATCTACATTCTGGTGGCCACTTGGATGGTTGGTGTTCTGGTCATCATTTGGAGGTTGCCTGTTCTGCCTCTGGTGCCGTAGGGCAGGGCGAACACATTTTGCAGCTAGCCACCGTACCCCAGTATCTGTAGAAACGCAAGCATAGCCACGACCCCAAACCATAAGTTCCCGCAGGCCTTCCCACTGGTTAGTGAGTAAATTCCACACCCAGACTTTTGCCCAGGGCAGTTGTCTCTTGCCTGCAGATTGCAATGAGAGAAAGTGATTCAGAAGAACAGGATTCTTTGAATTTTGTGGTACCGTAAGGTGATTAATTGTATACGAGCTTTTGCTAGTCGGCTTCAGTAACCAAATTCAAAGGTTCCTGTGAGAATCGTTGAAAAGCCATGATAACAGCCCTTAATTCAACTAACTAAGCAGAGTCTGACTCGGATTGGTGTGTTAATCAACCACTGCAAAGGCAGTGTAGGATACTGTGCACCTTTGCGCACAGTGACCCCTGCTAAAAATTTGTCCCGATCCGTATGCCCCAGGCTGCCAACACATCCCGTCCCCAAAGGTTAAGGGAAGTGGTAGTAACATAAGGCCTAATTGTAGCTGTGTGCCCCTCTGAGTCCTTCACCGTCACAGGCCGTTCGCTTCAATAGCTCTGTGTGGTTCATCCTCATCCTGTGATGGCCGATCCCACTGGGGGTAAAGGCCATGAGGGAGGCCACGCAGAGAAGGAGATGATAGTTACATCAGCACCAGTATCAATCAAACCTTGAAGCTGAGTCCAGGGCGGACGGGCGTTCGGCAGGATCAGGGTACACGTCATCTGTGGCCTTTGGTCAGAGATGTCTGCAGTCCAGAAGGCCTGCAGAAGTCCTGTAGATCCACTGCTGTTATCTTTGTGAGTTTGTTGTTCTATCCTGGGGACACAAGACTTAAAAGGCACTAATTTAGCAAGGCAGGTCTTTTCAGGAATAGTTACAGGGGGTTTTCAAATTCCCTATAAAACTGAGGACAAGGCTCCGAGGAGCGGATTCCCATCAATCCGACCTCATCCTCATCCTATCGCATTAAACCTGTTAGAAGCCAGACCTGAACAGCCCCTCTCTTCCTTTGTCTCTGAGCTAACGTGAGCCGACATCAACGGCTCCTGCCGTGTTTCCCTCTGCAAAGAAGCCAGCTAGCTAGCCCAGCAAGCTCTTTTCCTGATCCCGAAGTCGCTTCAGCGACGCGTGGAGGTAACGCAGCTGGACTGTCTCTGACCAGGGGCACGCCAGAGTCAGTGCCTCGAGCACCAAACGCTGTGTTATTGGACATTGAAGGTTCAGGCTAAGGAGAATCCAAAACGTGGACAGCATCTCCCTTCTGCTGGAAGCCTTGAAGTTCACCACTGCAGTCTGCAGCCTACACAGATCATGTGAGTATTGTAAAAGTTCTCCAAGGAAGAGCAAGAACGAGGCTAATGCATGCACACAAACGCTGATCAAAAGCACTTGATGCTCTTGGACAAAAATAGGGAACCTTCACTTTTGGAAAGACAAGGTGACTATGGTTGTCTCTACAGTACTAGTAGGAAAATATCCCTGAAGTTTTGCAAAACCTCTTTTCAGGGGTTTGTTAACTTCATCTTTGTTAAGAACTGGGGAACACAGGGAGACCTGTCACTTTTTTTGCAGAATGCCATAGAAACTGCTACACTCACTTCAACAACAGTCCAAGTAACCTTCTCTGCAAATACTGACCATTTGCAGTTCTGGTTGATACAAGCCCCCATTACCTAAGAAAGGAACAACTCGGCAAGCAGTTTGCATAGATGAACAACTTAGCACGACTGCGGCTGATGACATGCCCTGACCTTTTTTGCCTTCAGCTATGGGTGCCGTACCCTCCTACCCTCACACATGCCACTCAAAGATCCACCTGTGACAGCAACTGTGCCAAGCCGCCACCCTTCTTCAGCACCATCGCACCTACCACAAGGTAGCTGAATCAGAGGGAAAAGGAGGTCGCCAATGGAGGTGTTATAAACATATATTATATTGGCTTCTCGCAAAGTATAAAGTAGATATTATATAATGTTAGAAATGCTTTTTGCTGTGTGGATGTAGTTTTCTCTCTTTTTAGCAAGAATGTTAACAAGTGTGAGCACGTAAGATAACCTCCAAACGAACAGAGGATGAGGCCCGAAAAGCTGCTAATCAACACTTTGTCTAGGGAGCAAAAGGGCCCAAATGCTACTCCGCCCGGAGAACAGGCGGCCAGGAGAGTCCAAGAGCTGTTATCACCACTCTGCCCGGAGAGACGAAGAGGCCCAAAGCTGCAATCAGCCCTGTCTGTCTGGAGAATTAAGAAATCCACCCTACCATCGACTCTTGCCTAGCGGGCCCAACCCCAAGAATCAAGAGAAATAAAACCACAAGGCAGAAGACTACGCATGCTCTAAAAAGGCGGAACCAAGGAGTGGCCATGCAGAACAGCTCCAGGAAAAGTTTTAATATGAATAAAGAACAGACAGTAAAAATGGTATAAAAAAGACTCACCTCTGGCATCAGGTGTGCTCTTGGCAGAGCACCAAGGCACCCGGCCATTACCCCGTTGCTTTATTTGATGTGTCTCTTATTGTCTTTATATTAAACCCTTTAAATTCTCACAGGAGAGTGAACCTCGTTTTTCACAATTAAGGGCTCGTCCCGGAGCTACACCTCGCCTCTGAAAAGCGTGGGAGGATTCAAGAAGCAAGGGTAAGGCGCCTCCCGCCCAAGTTGGCAGGACCTTTGCTTAGCATCCTCTGGCGTGATTTGGTGGCAGCAGGGCAACACCCGGAGGACAAGAAAGACACAAAAATAAAGCAAATGAAAGAGAGCGCTCTCGACAAAAATCCCACAGACACTGGAAAAGAAACAGGACTGGGAAGTATTGTCCAAAGAAAAAGGGGGTGGTTACGGGAGATGAGCGTGTGTGAATGAGACGTGGGCTGGTTGCCCCCAGATCTGCGAAGCGAGTGTGGCAGTCTCTGAGTGCTGCCGTTCCGTCTTGTTCACGAGAACAGCGGCCAGCGAGGAGACAAAGCGAGAGATAAGCGGAGTGAAAGAATCTCCGGGGGTGACTGGGACGGGGTCCCAGAGAAGGGGTTGCAAAGTGGGAGCTACCCCCCCATATGCTGGGTTGAGGAAAACCCCAAGAGCACCCAGGGCCTAAAAGTACCCCAAGAGAGGTTGGGGTTTGGATGCTAGCAATGCTGGGTTGAGGGAAATCCAAGAGCACCCAGAATCCTGAGGATTATATCATACCCATGGGTGGATACTAACAAGTGACTTGAAAGAGGTACCTTATTATTCTGTTGTGAGTAGGAATGAGTGAGTGAACAAATATTAAAAAAGAGTGAATGTGTGAATGAAAAACTGTGTAATTCGAAGTTAACTTTGTTTTTGGGGAAGGTGGGCTCTAATAAATTTTTTGGTGTTTTTTGTACTGTGAAAGGGTGGGTAGTATTTTACAGCAGTGAAGATTGGTGTTTTAAAGGAATGAATTAGTATTTCAAAGGGGGGGATAAATTGGTATTTTGAGTAATAGAGAACTCCTGGAAAAATGGGACAACAACCTAGTAAATTAAGTTCAAATTATAAAAGGGTGCCAGAGGATATACCCCGAGACAGTCCCCTCGGGGTCAAACTTGCAAACTGGGAAACTGATCCTTCTACAAAAGGAAAAGAGAAAGTAAAAATGATTCAATTCTGCATGAAAGAGTGGGTAAAAAAGGAAATCAGATCTGATCATGTGTACTGGCCAAAATACGGGTCTGATGAGGCATGGATTTGCCAGGCTCTAAATGTATTTGTAAATTCAAAAGAGCCATCTCACCCTGAGGAGAGAGAATATGCTTCTTGCTGGACAGGAATTACAAAACCTCTGGGAACCAAAGTCTTCAAAATATCAGAAACCGCAGAGGAAAAGCAAACAGAAGAGAAAAAAGGCTGAGACCCTTTAGAAGTATTGCCTCCGCCGCCAGCACCAGAAGCTGCCCTCCTCCCCCTGGCTCCGGGGCTTCCCCCGCCAGCCCCCCCTCCGCCCGCACCGGGGGCCTTTCCCCCGGCAGCCCTCCCGCCCCAATGGAGCTGGGGGGGAGCCCTGCCCCCGCCCATGCCGGGGATCCCACCCTTCCCATATATCTCGGGAATCCCAGCACCCTCAATTGCATCAAGGGAAAGGTCACACGTCCCGGCTTCAGCCCCTACCTCTCCTGCCTTGAGAAACCCGGCTTTAGCCCCGGTGCCCGCCTCCTGTGCTCCGGAATATCTGGCTTCACTGCCATACCCCACCCCCACCCTCTGCACCACAGAATATTCAGCTTCAGCGCCAGACTTTGAATCTGCCCCTCCTCCCCAGGGGAGTTCGGTGCTTTCTTCCCAAATCAACCCTCTTCTTAACGAAGGAGCACCATCCCAGAATACAGGAGGTGCCATTAAGGCTCCGAGGCAGCCCAACAAGCCCTCCATTGCTAAACAAACAGAGGGAAGCCGAGAAATTCATTTCTTTCCGTTAAGAGAAGTACCTACGGGAGGAGGGGGAAGCGGCTTTGTGAGTGCTCCTCTAACCTCTACAGAGGTTAGGAATTTCAAAAAAGAAATTAAAGGATTATTAGAAGACCCCATAGGTACAGCTGAAATGTTGGACCAGTTCTTAGGTCCCAACATTTTCACTTGGGAAGAAATGCAATCAATAATGAAAATAATATTCTCCCAAGAAGAAAGAGAAATGATTAGAATTGCTGGAATAAAAATTTGGGGAAAAGAAAACCAACAAGGTCCACCCGGGGATCAGAAAATGCCCATTACACCTCCTAACTGGAACCAAAATGATGAAGCTGGGAGGGGACATATGAATGATTATTGTAATTTGATAATCAAGGGAATAAAAGAGGGGGCACTCTGAGGACAAAATGTCAGAAAGGCCTTTGAGGGGCAGCAAGGGAAGGAAGAAACCCTGACTGAGTGGCTGGAGAGGCTCCGAAAGAATATGAAACAATATTCTGGGAGAGACCCGGAGTCCCTAGCAGGGCAAGCCCTGCTAAGAGTTCACTTTGTCACTCATGCCTGGCCAGATATTAGAAAAAAATTGGAAAAAATAGAAGATTGGTATGAGAAACCTTTACAAGACCTAGTAAGGGAAGCTCAAAAGATATATATGTCCGGAGGGATGAAGAAAAAGCCAAAGTGGGAGCAAAGATCATGATAGCCACTATGCGAGAGAGTACCTTCCAAAAAAAATCTAAAGCCCTCAGGTAACACTCCTAAACATTCCAGATTTAGAAATGGTGGAAAAGAGAAAAATAAAACCTCAGCACAATCAAGATTCCAAGAACAACCCAGGGATGCCTGTTTCTATTGCAAGGAAGAAGGGCATTATCAAAGAGAATGCCCCCACCTGAGGAGGGATCTGAAAAGATTTCAAGAGACACACAGAGAAGAAAAATAGGGAAATCATGGGCTCTATTTTTGGGGGGATAAATACCATCTGGAGCCTTTGATAACTTTAAAAGTAGGCCCCGAAGAGGAAGTATTGGAATTTATAGTTGACACTGGGGCAGAAAAGACTTGTGTGATGAATATTCCAAAAGGGTGGGATGTAAGTAATGATATGGTAAAAGTAACAGGAGCAAAGGGGGAAGGATTTAAGGTCCCTGTCATTAAGGATGTGGTTATTGAAGGGGAAACAAAAATAGGGATAGGGGATGCTTTGTTAGCTCCTGAGGCTGGCAGCAATTTATTGGGAAGGGATTTACAAATCCAACTGGGGATTGGAGTCATACCAGAAGAAGGGAAAATGACGGCCAAAGTGTTTAAACTTAGCCAAGAAGATGAAAGCAAAATTAACAGAGAGGTTTGGGCTAGGGAAGGGAATAGGGGTGGACTAGATCTTGACCCCATAAGGGTCACAATTGAAAAAGAAGAAGGTCCCATTTGTGTACATCAGTACCCTATATCTTTAGAAGGGAGAAAAGGTTTAAAACCAGTGATAGAAGAATTAATAAAGGATGGGACACTAGAACCTTGTAAATCCCCTCATAATAGCCCTATTCTCCCAGTAAAGAAATCTGATGGAAATTATAAATTAGTGCAAGATTTAAGAGAAGTAAACAAAAGAACACGGGCCTGCTACCCTATGGTTCCTAATCCCTGCACTCTTTTAAGCAAAATTCCACCTCAACATCAGTGGTTTAGTGTGGTAGATCTTAAAAATGCCTTTTGGGCCTGCCCACTGGCAGAGGAAAGCCGAAATATTTTTGCCTTTGAATGGGAAGATCCAAACACAGGGAAAAAGAACCAGTTGAGGTGGACTAAACTGCCACAGGGCTATTGTGAGGCCCCAAATTTATTTGGGCAAGCCTTGGGAGAAATACTACAAACCTTCCCCACTCCCCCAGGAATACAATTTATCCAATATGGAGATGACCTTCTAATATCAGGAGAAGATGAAATGAAAGTTAAAGGAGCTACCATAAAGCTTCTAAATTTTCTTGGGAAAAAGGGACTAAAGGCATCAAAAAGGAAATTACAGTTTGTGGAATCAGAAGTAAAATATCTCGGCCACCTGATAAGCAAAGGTAGCTGACAACTAAGTCCTGAAACAATTACAGGGATTTTATCCCTCCCTCCTCCCTCTTCAAAAAAGGAGGTTAGGAGACTGCTGGGGCTACTGGGATATTGCAGATTATGGATTGAAAGATATACACAAGCAGTAAAATTTTTATATGAAAAATTAACAGGGGGAGACAATATACAATGGACCAAAGATGATGATGATAATAAATTAGAAAAACTGAAGTTGAAACTAGCCTCGGTACCAGCCCTAAGCTTACCCTCACTAGAAAAACCCTTTCATTTATATGTGAATGCAGAAAATGGAGTAGCTCATGGTGTATTAGTCCAGGAATGGGGAGGGGTGAGAAGACCAATAGCTTATTTAGCTAAACTATTGGACCCAGTAAGCCGTGGCTGGCCAGTATGCATTCAAGCCATAGCAGCTACCGCTATTTTGGTGGAGGAGAGCCGTAAGCTCACCTTTGGAAGTAAACTGATTGTATACACACCCCATGCGGTCCGAAATGTGCTAAATCAAAAAGCTGAAAAATGGTTAACAGACTCCAGGCTATTAAAATATGAAGCAATTCTGATTGACAGTAATGATCTAACTATAGAAGCAAGCAAAAGCCTCAATCCGGCCCAATTCCTGTATGGAGAACCAAAAGATGACCTGGCACATGATTGCTTAGAAATTACTCAATACCAAACAAAAGTTCGAGAAGATCTAGCTGAACAAGCCCTCTTAGAAGAGGAAAGAATATATGTGGATGGTTCATCCAGATGCTTGCAAGGAAAAAGAATGTCAAGATATGCCTTAGTCGATGGGATAAATATGCAGGCCATCGAAAAAGGAAAACTACCTTCAAATTGGTCGGCGCAGTCTTGTGAATTATACGCTCTAAAGAGAGCACTGGAGCATTTAGCACACAAAAAGGGGACCGTCTATACTGATTCAAAGTACATACCTTTGGAAAGATCTGGGAAGAAAGGGGTTTACTAAATTCAAAGGGGAAAGAACTGATACATGAAGGCCTGATTTCAGAAGTGTTGGAAGCATTAAAATTGCCTGAAGAAATAGCCGTAGTGCATATCAAAGGACACCAAGAAGGGATGACCCCAGAAATAAGAGGGAATAACCTAGCAGACCAAGAAGCCAAAGATGCAGCAGAAAATGGGACTGAACCAATTCTGTTAATCCTGACCCCAGAAAGGGGAGAATTGGAAATCCCCAAATTTAGTAAAGAAGAAGAAAAAGAATTATTTAAGATAGGGGGAGAACAAGATCAATCTGGAAAACGGAAACTTCCTGATGGGAGACAGTTACTTAATAAGCCACTCACTAAGAGAATATTAGAAGATATGCATCAAAAAACTCATTGGGGTACTCAAGCTAGCTTGTGTGATCATTTTCTAAAAAATTATGGGTGTATTGGAATCTTTGGGGTAGCAAAACAAATAACTGGGAACTGTAGAACTTGCCAAAGAGTGACTAGGAAAATAATGAGAAAAACAACATTAGGAGGCCGTGAGTTAGCTCTGCGACCATTCCAAAGTATCCAAGTAGATTTCACTAAACTTCCTCAAGTACAGAGATGGAAGTTCCTATTAGTAATAGCAGACCACCTAACTTGTTGGGTAGAAGCAGTTCCTGCTACTAGAGCTACAGCTAACATAGTATGCAAAACCCTTCTGGAACAAATTATTCCCAGATATGGAATGGTTAATAAAATAAACTCAGATAGAAGAACACATTTTACATCCAAAGTCTTACAACAAATAACTCAAGCCTTGGGAATAAAATGGGAATTACATACCCCCTGGCACCCACAAAGTTCAGGCCAAGTAGAAAGAGTGAACCAGACTTTGAAAAAAACTTTAACAAAATTAATGATTGAAACTCAAATGTCATGGGTAAAATGCTTACCTTTGGCTCTGTTGAGAGGCCGAACACAGCCCAGGTCAGACCTGGGAGTGTCTCCTTATGAGATGATGTTCGGATTACCCTTCCTTACTGCTCAACATGAAACAGCCACTTATGAAGTAGGAGAAGTAAGTGTCAAAAAATATGTCACCGCAATTGCCAGAACACTTGAAAATTTGCGGCTGAAAGGAATGATCCCTCAAACCACAGCTTTGGAGTTCAAAATTCATAATATCCATTCAGGGGAATGGGTACTAGTAAAAACATGGAAAGAACAATCTTTGACTCCACAATGGGAGGGTCCTTTTCAGGTACTGCTGATGACTGAGGCCGCAATCCAGACCAAGGAACGAGGGTAGATCCATGCCAGCAGAATCAAAGGACCTGTAAAAGAACCTGAAGAGTGGACTGTAATATCCAAACCAGGTGATACCAAATTGATTCTTAAACGGAGACCAGGTGGCAATGAGCTAGAACAATCTAAATAATCCAAGGGATATGCAAAGAATCACACCTAACTGAGAAGTAAAAGCCAAATTTATATCAGTGGCCCCTGGACAAATTCTGGGACATCGTGGAGAAGAATATTCTCACTTCAAACAGGAAGGGTTGGGACTGGATCAAACAGGGAACTCTCATGTTCTGATTCTAGCCTGTGATTTGTATTAAGAAGGCGGAGAATCACAACTTCCATCAGTGCCACATCATATACCCTGTTTGAATCATTCTAACACGGGGCATGCCAACCACGTCAAATATAAGTAATTAATCTAGAGGGAAATTGGCATTTCACACCGTCGACACCCTAGTTGTAAAGGGTGTCAAGCACAAAATCGACCCCCTATCCAGACAAAATCATAAGCAACAAAAGCAATAACTTTGCTCTGCAGATGGGAATTACTAGTGCCTGTTGAATGGGAAACACCTAAGATACGATAAGATACTACAGTTAAAAAGGTGCCAAAAGAAATTTGCCTAAAAGCTACAAAGGAAGTGACAAGGAAATAGAGGGCAAGACCGGGTCGGCCACTGTACTCGCCACCGAGAAGATCCAATACACCTGCTATGGGTTGCAACCTCATAGGCAAGGGAGGTGGGAGTATAAGCCATGCCGGACCTCTGTTATTCCTTCTTTTGTCACTTCTCCTGGTCCCTTTTGGGACACCGGCAAGACCATGTTACAAATGCTATCGAAAGCTCTACATGGAAAGACACCGGGGCTTCTTTCTTATTACTCATACCCATACCAACAGTCACTGTTATGACTCATCCAAATTAGGTATTTGCATGCATAAAGGAGAAAAATATTGGATTACAGAAAATTTAGGAACAAGTGGAAACAGACTAAGAAGCAATTGTCCAAAAGGAGAAAAATAGATTTGCTCCACAGCTGCCACCAGGGGAACAGTCCAAGATTTGGTAAAAGAGCAAGTGGTAAGTAAAGATACAAAGCCAGCACAGCAACCTCGCCCTATATTCACCTCACCACGCCAGGACCTGTATGCAAAGCTCAAACAACAAAGAGGAAAAAACCCCAAGGTTAGGAAAAAACCTGTTTGTGGAATTGGGGGAGAGGATAGGTAAAGAACTTAACATAACCAACTGTTGGGTCTGTGGAGGAGCTTTAATGACAGAAGAATGGCCACGGAAAGGTAGCAGCGTAGGCCCGGTAGAACTCCTTAAATGGAACCGGACAAATATAAGAGGGGGGAACCGACCTGAGGGGTGGATTTTAAGTTCAACAGTGATAGGGGAAGAATGCCTCTGGCGAACTGGGATAAACTTTCTTAATGAAGTAGGAAACACTCCCTGTAAAAGCTATAAAGTGAGTAACAAAACTTCAAGGTGGTGGGTCCCAGAAAAACCAACTTGGTATTGAGCCCAGAAAAAAGGAAAAGACTGTGTATATGATCATGAAGTTGGACTCTTTCAGTGTAATGACACGAGGAAAAATCCTTATTTTGGAATCCCAGAAATAGCCAAATTTGGGGAGAATATAAATCAACAAGAAGGTGATTATTGGAAAGCACCAGATGGCTTCTTTTGGATATGTGGGAAAAGGGCATCCCCAAGACTCCCTTCACATTGGAAAGGGAGTTGTACACTAAGAATCATTCAACCAGGGTTTTTCCTTTTCCCAGAACCAGTGGGAGATCAATTAGGTATACCTCTCTATGAAGACTTCAAAAGAAAGAAAAGAGATTTAATTGGAGGATTCCAAAAATGGAAAGATGAGGAATGGCCCCCTGAACGAATATTAGAAACAGATGGGCCAGCTACCTAAGCACAAGATGGAAGCTGGGGATATCAGACCCCAATTTACATGCTGAATCGTATCATCAGACTCCAAGCTCTTGTAGAAATCATAACCAATGAAACAGCTGGGGCTATGGAATTAATAGTCAGCCAGCAACGCCAAACCAGAGCTGCAATACATCAAAATAGGCTGGCTTTAGACTATTTACTGGCCGAAGAAGGCGGTGTGTGCAGGAAGTTCAATACATCGGACTGTTGTTTAAAAATTGATGACAATGGGGATGCCGTTCTAGATATGGCCAACCAAATCAGAAAAATAGCCCATGTACCAGTCCAAAAATGGGAATCAATGATGTCTGCTAACTGGTGGGATGGCATATTGGGGAAAGAATGGTGGAAGAAGCTAGGTTTCTTCCTCTTATGTGCTACAGCTAGTCTAATATTTCTCCCTTGCTTGATCCCCTGCTTTATTCGGCTAATCACCAGCATAGTTCAAGGCATGCAAGTTGTGGCAATGCCTACTGACCCAAAGTTGGCTATGTCTGGAACAGCACAAAAAATTATGGTATTAAAAAGACAAAGTGATATAAAAGACCCTCTTGAAGAAGCCAAATTGATCTGTGAAAAGAACGAACAGACATTAGAAGCCAAGAAAAAAGAATTATTGCTCAAGCCAAATGATTTATAAAATAGAAAAGGGGGGATTGTTATAAACATATATTATATTAGCTTCTCGCAAAGTATAAAGTAGATATTATATAACGTTAGAAATGCTTTCTGCTGTGTGGATGTAGTTTTCTCTCTTTTTAGCAAGAATGTTAGCAAGTGTGAGCACGTAAGATAACCTCCAAACGAACAGAGGATGAGGCCCGAAAAGCTGCTAATCAACACTTTGTCTAGGGAGCAAAAGGGCCCAAAGGCTACTCCGCCCGGAGAACGGGCGGCCAGGAGAGTCCGGGAGATTTTATCACCACTCTGCCCGGAGAGACGAAGAGGCCCAAAGCTGCAATCAGCCCTGACTGTCTGGAGAATTAAGAAATCCACCCTACCATCGACTCTTGCCTAGCGGGCCCAACCCCAAGAATCAAGAGAAATAAAACCACAAGGCAGAAGACTAGGCACGCTCTAAAAAGGCGGAACCAAGGAGTGGCCATGCAGAACAGCTCCAGGAAAAGTTTTAATATGAATAAAGAACAGACAGTAAAAACGGTATAAAAAGGACTGACCTCTGGCATCAGGTGTGCTCTTGGCAGAGCGCCAAGGCAACTGGCTGTTACCCCGTTGCTTTATTTGATGTGTCTCTTATTGTCTTTATATTAAACCCCTTTAAATTCTCACAGGAGAGTGAACTTCGTTTTTCACAGAGAGAAGTTGTTCCCCCTGACAGCTAAGCTCCAACTACGGTGTCGCTTATGTCCTTCCCAGGACGGGCGGGAAAACGCCTCGGCGCAGCGCAGCGCTGGCCGGGAGCGGCCGGCACGGCACCGAGCGCGCTCCCCACTCCCTCCCGCCCGCGCCGCTGCGGAGACCCCGGGTTCGCCGGAATCGGCCACATGCTGCACGGAGGGCAGCGCGGCAAAGGCGGCCTCCCCTCGTCGCCCGGGGAAGGCCGGCCTCGGATCCCCGCTCTCTCCACCGGCACGGGCAGTGCCAGCAGCCTCTCGCTGTGGTCGCCGCTGGCCGAAAGCCTCGCCGCGCACCGCCCGGCCGGCCCCGCCGCTCCGCGGGGTCACACGGCACCTGCCGTGGGCGGCCGCCGAGCGACAGGAAGCAGAAGCGCTCACCGCCGCGCCGCTCGCCGCCCCGCCCGGGCGCTCCTCTCCTCGCGCTACCACGATGGCGCCGGCCCGCCCCGCCTTCCCCGTCGCCTGCGGCGCAACGCGGCTGCTCCGAGCCACGCAGCACGCGTGCGGCCGGGCCCTGCCGAGCTGCCGGCGGAGCCGGGGCACAGCCCGGGCGGGAGAGCTTCCGGCGAGGCTGGGCGGGCGGCGAGCGCGGCCGAGCGTGAGCGCGCCAGGCGGGCGGCGCGATGGAGAGCTAGATGGAGGCGGCAGCACCGCGCGGCATAAAATAGCTGATCGTCCGGCAGCCGCCCGCTCCGCAGCCCCTCGGCTGCTGTCGAGAAGGGCCCCGGCCCTGGCCGCGCCGGTGGCGAGGCGGCTCCGCAGCCCGCGGGCAGCCCTGGCGGGGCAGGGGAGCACTGCGGGCAGCCCCGGGGCCGCGCAGCCGTCTGCAACGCGCGGTGGGAGCCGCTGGGAACTATTTTACACGTCCCGGGGGACTGGAGAGGAGCACGGAGACCACGCGGCAGGTCGCTGCCGTTAGGGAAAATTAATCCACGATGCCTGAGGTTTATATCCGAAAAGGAGACAGAGGAGTCCTGCAACATTCTTCGACTACACGGAGAGTCCATGGGGCTTTTCCCATGGCGTCTGTCAAACGGTTGCGGGATGCAGCCCCCTTTTGATGCCAAGTTCCCGGCCACAGCACCCTCTTCCTTTTCCCCACTGGCTGAGGTATTCGGGAGATACAGACTTCCGGAACTGCCTACTCTATGCGCCCCCCTCTAATATGCACCCCCCTCTTGGCATCGAGAAGAAAGAAAAGAACCCCATTCCTAATGCTCTTAAGTCTTTGTTGCCTTGCTCTAGGTTCAGGAATTTAACACGGCCTTGATTAATCAACAATCTCTGATGATTAGTAACAGTTCTAGAGAACTCCCAGTTTCTTCTGTTACTTCACTAGCCATAACTTCCTAGCCTTGTCTACAGGCCGATTCACACGGTCTCTTTGTAAAGACTCATCCATCTCATTCCTTTTAATCCCTCCTCTTTTTATTTGCTCTGTATTTGTCTTTACAAACCTTAATTACCATGGATTTAATTTTTTCTTCTGGAGTCTTCTTGGGTTTTGCTATTATTTGCAGTGACATTCTTTTCTGTCCTTTTGTAGTCATTTCTGGATCAGGTAGGCATGGCTGCTAGCGGCATCCCCTTGAGCACCTGCTGAAAGAGCTGCAGCCAGCATGGTGTCACACATGGTAAAAAGATGAGAATTGCGATAGCATATAAGAGGAGAAATCGTATTCATTTAGCCCATAGCTGGCCAGTTAACTATGAAAATATGTCCCATTCCCATCCTTTCAACATTTGGACAGGTCCACGAGCTGACGTTATTTCCTTTGTTATTTGTTTGACCACTTTTCCGCTGTCATCTGCTTGCAAACAGCAGCTCGAGTCATTTAATTTCCCACAAACTCCTCCTTCTTCTGCCAACAGATAATCTAATACCATCCAATGTTGAATTACCGCTTTCCTCATTTAAGTGGGTTGCTCAGCAAAAAGGTCAAGCGCTGTGGCTGGCTGGTTGGTAATTATTTCCGAGACAGCTTGTAACCTAATTATCTCCTTCAAATGATAAATGGGTTCCCAGGCATCTGGGATTAATTCCTTAGGTTTCCAAGGGGCTGGTCCATCGTGTTGGGTAACTTGTTCTGTTGGCCGTTCATCATTTCCCCGTTTTGGGGTGCTCCCTCCAGCCAGGGCTGCATCAGCTGACTGCTTTTCTCTAATTAAATCATCACAGATTTTGATTCCTAAGCGATTTCCCAGAACTTGTAGTAGCAAAAAGAACAACAGTCTACTAAATATACCATATCCCTGACCAGTTTGGAGGTAACCTGAGCTAAGCATGTTGGCCACAAATCCAATACTGTCCTTTCAAAGCCCGTGTTCCATTAGCAAAGGAACCTACCCATGGTCATCAGTTGGTGGCTCAAAATACAGCAGGATTCCCGGGCCTAACGGTCCTCCAACAAGAGTTGCCCCACCATAAGGGTCCCAGCATTTGCATTTCCAAGCTCCCGCACAGGGTTCCCACCTACATTTACATCTGCAAGCTGCTTGGTTGGATTTGGAGCAGAACTCACTAAAAGGCTTTGAGTTCCAATCCGGTGTGGCCATTCCCACTGATAATCACAAACAACATGTCTTCTACTTGTGGAATTTTTGTGGGGACTGCTCAAAAACAGGTGGTCAAAAAAACCCCTTGTCCCTCCCCATTGCTTTACAGGCTTCCAAATATTTTTGGTAAGTGTGATAAGAACGCCTTACGCAGCTACTGTTAGTGAGCCGAACAGGTATTTGATTGCATTTGCCTTGATATTTGGAACAATTGGAAGGAGGGCAATTGGGGGTCCAAACCCAGTTGTTCAAGCCCAGAGGGAAAGTCAGTTGACAATTGCCTTTTCCTACAAAGACACGCCCTATCCTATTTAGGCAATAAGTGCCTGTTGGAGAAGAATGAAGTGGCCATGAACTTCCTTCTTTGGCCCCAAATCCCATCCCACTGTGGCCCTCACATTGACCCACCATTTAGGTTCAGCTGGGCTAGCCAACTATGGCCACTCTTCAGATCCTCCTGGCCTTCCACAGAGCCAGCAATTGCTAAGGTTAAAAACTTTTGCTACTTCTTCTCCTAAGGCTGCAAATTGATTCTCCCACTCCTGGCCTAAACTCAGCTGACCATATCAAAGTAGAATTAGTAAGGAAAATGTTTTAATAGTGTCATCTAATTAGCTAGTCTAATTTTCCCGTTGTCTTCTGCAGCACCTGTGGCAATTGAAGACACAGAAACCACTTAACGTAACAAAATGGCCACAAGTATTAGCCCCCAAGTGAGTGGAGATTCTAGAGGAGGGATGCCTTTACAGTCTATTTCAGCAGACGGTCTGAAGGTAGGACTGCGGGGCTTCTTCCGATGTCGAAGCACTGCCTACTGCTCCGGCCCACTCCTGCAGAGTGTCAGTCACGGCCTCCCGGCCTTCTCCTCCAGCTGAGATGTGCAAATCTCTGAGGCTTCAGAGACCTTGACCCGAGAGTGACGGGTTCACCTGTGTTCAGCTTACTTGACGGCTGTTTTCTGTCGTCAGTGACACTTGGAATGGGCCACGCCATTTCACCAGCACTGGCGCTTCTTTCTACTCCTTAATTAGGACTCAATCTCCTGGTTGGATGTTAAAAGCAGCAAAGTCCAAAGGCCGGGCTTGCGCCAGCTGAGTTTCCTGTTGAAGGGGTTTCACAAGAAGCAGGATCCTGGCCACAGATGGTTTTAAAAATGCATCACTTGCCTCTACCCCCCCCACTGGGTGGAGACTTACCAGGAGGGCAATTGCAAACAACGATTGAAAGGGAGATAACTGAATCTCTCTTCTGGGTTGGGCCCTCATTCTCACCAAAGCCAATGTCCAAAGCCCTACCCATGGCATCTTGGTTTCTATTACCAGCTTCAAAAGGTGTTTATTTCTCTCTTCATTGTTTTCTACCCGAGCCGAGCTCTGGGGGTGCCAGGGCCTATGGAGGTTCCATTGTGTTCCTAAAGAAGCCAAAACCCCTTGAAGGATCTTTCCTGCAAAATGAGTTCCCCTATCTGAATCTATTGCTTCTACAATGCTGTATCTTGGAATGATTTGTTCCAAAAATGCCTTAAGAACAGATCCTGTCATTACTGAAGTAGTTGGAAATACTTCTGGCCACCTTGCTAGCTGACATACGATTACCAGAAGATATTAAGCCTTGCCACTTGGGGCATCTCCGGAAAATCCACCTGGCATCTTTGGAAGGGCCATGCAGCCCAAGGCCTCCCTCCTCTAGCAAGTTACTTTGTAACTTGGCTGTTGGCTTTAGCACAGATCAAGCAACCTTCAACAGCTCCTTTTGCCAGTCTAAAAAGACCCCCAGCAACATACATCATGAGATAGGCTTCTGCCAATCCTCAGGAAGTGCAAGAACTCTCTTAATGGAGTTGCTTTAATATTGGTAGGGCCAAAGGTTCTGGTATCTCTTGTTTGCCATCCCTTGGAAACCAATTCTTGCCTTTTTTCTCTGCCACACGACTTTTAACTGTATGTCAAACTGCTGTGGTAGAAAAGACAGCTTCCTGGGCAGTGATGGAGTCACGGGGAGCAAAGGGGGCATCTTGGAGAGTTCTGGCAGAAGTGTGGCTTTCTGAGTTTCTTCATCCACCAAAAAGGAGACAGAGGAGTCCTGTAACATTCTTCAACTCCAGGGAGAGGCCATGGGGCTTTTGCCATGGAGTCTCTCAAATGATTGCGGGAAGCAGCCCCCTTCTGATGTTAAGTTCCTGGCAACAGCACCCTCTGAGGTACTCGGGAATTACAGACTTCCGGAACTGCCTACTCTATGCCCCCCTCTAATATGCACTCCCCTTTTGGAATGGAAAAGGAAGAAAACCAAACTATTCCTAATGCTGGGAAGTCTTTGCTGCCTTGCTCTAGGTTCGGGAATTTAGCAGGGCCTTGGCTGAGCAACAGTCTCTGTTGATTAGTAACAGTTTCTAGAACGAATACTTTCTTCTGTTACTTCCCCCCCTGTAAATTCCTAGCCTTGTCTAAGGAGAGATTCACACGGTCTCTTTGTAAAGACACATCTATCTTACTCCTTTCACGCCCACACCTTCCTTGCGGTGGAACGGCTCTCCCCGGCACAGCACCTGGCACAAAACCCCCGTATACGCACACACACACCTGCACTTACCCTGCACTCCACTGCACACACACACACACACACACCTCCCGCACACTAACACCCCCTCCACATCCCCACCATGCTACTTGCAGTGGCCCCGCCCCTGCCATCCCCACCGGCTGGCAGCACCCACTCCTCGCATGCTTCCCCATGCCTTGCATTTCCTTGCTGCCCCCTCTGTAGCCTTCCCTCAACCTGCCTTTTCTCCCCTGCCTTGCACTGACTTGCTCACCCATCCCCCACCTGACTTCCTTTCACATTCGTCTAGGTCTGGCCTCATCTTTCCTTTTCCTTCTAGGACCCTCATTGCCTTGCCTCGCCTCGCAAAGCCACCACTTGCCTTGCCTTGCCCTTGAACCCCTCCCTTGCCTTGCATGACCTTGCTCACCCCTCCCCCACCTGGAATTCAACACCCCTTTTCAATGACATTTCTGGGCCTTGCCCTGCCCTTTCTGCTCCTCCGAGGAATCTCAAAGCTCTCAAGCATCTCCGGTGTTTCAGGATCCCATGAGAGGAAGACCAGGGGAGGACGCATGTTGCCACACTCATCTCTGTGGGCAGCCTTTGTCTGGGAGCAATCCTTGCATGTCTTGAACCTTGGAGGGGCAATTCACATTTTGCCCTTGAGCTCGGGGACCAGAAAGAGAGTTCTTTTGCATACAAGGGAAAGCAGGTAGCTCAAGTCTTTTAGGTACAGAGGAGAGATGACCCACGCGGGATCAAGGCCACACAGAGCACTTGGTCCTGGCCACTTTTGTGTACCAGCAGTCCTTGAATGTACTTCTCACCTGCCTTGCCTGGCCTTGCCTTGGCAACACAACAGTTGCCTTGCCTTGCCCTGCTAGCCCTCTGGAGCCTTGCATTCCTTTGCACGGCCATGCCCAGCACATGACCTGCCTACTGTTTTCCTCCAGGGCCTTGGCTTGCTGAGCCCTTCCTGTTTCTGCCTGGCCTTCCCATCAGTGGCCCTTCCTTCCTACAGCCAGCCTTGCCTCTAACTTCTGGACCTTCTCTTGTCTACCACTCCATTTGCTTTCCCCTCACTGCTCTGGCCTTGCCTACCTCTCCCTTGACTTGCCCACAATTGCCTGCACTCGGTTTGCAGCGCCTTGCCTGCATGGAAGGCAAGGGAAAGAGTGGTAGGCCGGGCAAAGCAAAGCCAGCAAGTTGTAGGCAGTGCGAGGCAAGGCAGACGTAGGCAAAGGAAGCAGAGCAAGGGTACCTTAAGAAGAACTAGACAAGGCAAGGCCAAGAGACTCGGAGTGCCTTTCCTTGGGAAGGCAAGGACATAGTGCCAGTGTTGCTGGAGCAGATGTTAAGGTACTGTGGGGAGGAATAGTCCAGCAAGACATTTCTCTTCTGGCCCCTGTGCGTGTGGGGGCAATTGTTGGACATATTCAATACTGGAGGTGGATCAGTCGCTGGATGTGTTGTATTTTGGAGGAGGGGATGCCGTTTCTTTGGAGATGGGCTTGTAGTTGCTCTCTTTGGCAAGGAAGGCAGGTTTGGATGTGCACATCAGGTACTCCTAGGGATTTTAAAGGCTTTTCCCAACAGGCAGAGCTCTCTCTGGGTTCGAGCTGTTGAGCTGTCGGTGGGAATGCAAAGGCCAAGCTCTTAAGCTATTTGTCCTGGTGCCTTCAGTGTGTGAGCAGTCCCTGGTGCCGTTGCCTTTGGATCCTGACTCTGGGAGAGGGAAGGCTTAGGATGGTACCTAGAGCTGAGAAGGAGAGTGCTGAGAACAGCGTGTGTGCTGCTAGTTTGAGGGGTGCAGGTGAAGTTGTAGGCAGCAAGATCTTCCTCAGCTGGCACTGTTTTGAGCCCTGTTTTTGCCAGATGGTTTCAAGCTGGTGGGCGGAATCTGCGAGAGGGAAAAGATTTGTTTGGGCCAAAGAGGTGTGGTGTAAAGAAGAGTGTGCTCTTGGAAGGGGAAGATGAGGGCAACCTTTTTGTCCTGACACCGTTGATTTGAGTGCAGGGCCGTTTGCAAGTTGCCTCTGTCTGCCCTTGGGGTGGTTTCGAGCTGGGCCAGGTGCTTGGCCTTCTTTTGCAAGTCTGCAGCGCCGTCGTGTGGTTGTTTCCATGAGCGCTGACAGTGCCCGGCAAAAAGCGCTTGGCTGGCGCGGCCCCAGTCGTGTGGAAGCAGTTGGTGGAAGAGCTCCGCTGTGCATCCTGCCTCTTGGAGACATAAAAGGATGTAACCCTGCGCGTAGCGGGGAAGCAAGACGAATCTTTTCATTGTTGGCTGAGCAGTTTCTAAGTCGCAAAAGTAAAGGCAGTTTCAGCACGGCCTCTTTCTTTCAGAACCTTTTCTGTGCCATCATGAACGTGCTCAACATGCCACTCTCACCCGCTGAACTGCATCAAAGGCCCTGGAGATAGGCGCTTTCCTTCAAGCTCTCTGTAGCATCCTACCCTCCACCTCTGGCGGATCCCAAAGCCCTTCCAAACATCCAGCAGCTGCACGCAGAGAACAAGTGCTAGAACAAGGCGTTGGCCTTCCTAGTCCTTTTAAAGTCTGTGAACTAGGCGAAACATTCCAGTGAGCAGCACTTTCCTTCGCAACTATATCTAGAGCATCATCACATTCTCTCCAAGTGGGTAAGTCCACCCTTGCAGCGCAGCGTTTGCAGCCACAGTTCGGACTGAGAGATAGGCCAGGTGAGAAAGCATTTCTTGACTATCCCTCTTCTCTGGAAGACTTGATACTCGCAGCGCGACCACGTCCACACACCTTCAGTGTGGCCAGGTTCAAGCAGCTAGAGCTCCCAGAGATGGGAGAGTCAGGAGAGAAGACGTTCCAAAAGTACCGTGTACTTACAGCAGCATTAAAACTGTGCACAGCAGTCTGCAGCACTGTAGACTGCGGCTTCTCCGACAGACGAGCCATCCCATTGTTGCCTCTCGCAGCCTGCTTGCTAGCTGCTCTCCTGAAGAAAAGAACTAGAAGAAAAAGCCAATGCTGGGCTGCACCTTCCCCTTGCCTTACGTAAAGCCACCTAAACTCCCCGCTGCACTCTCTACTTCCCCTCTCCTTGGAAGCGACCACTGTGTTTGCTGCATCTCGAAGCCTAAAGTTAAGCGCCAGTGGTTTTGGGGATGGTTGGAAGAGGGATAAGTAGTAGCACAAGGAAGTAGTTGTCGTTGAACTTCCTCCTTCTCAATGCTAACGTGAATTGGGCAGGCAGGCGAGTGCTAGCCACGCTCCTTTCTCAGTTTGTACGCTGCGGACACGAGTCCGGTGCTCTGCGCCTTCGTTCGGCCTCTTTAGTACCCATGTCGCTCTTTCATTCAGCCGGAGTCGAAGCGTCGTCTACTTCTCGCCCAGAGAGCACGGTGCCGGCAGCGAAATGCCCCAGCCGACTGCTTCTGCCGACACACGCCTGGTCTATGCACTTTCCCTCGCAGCGACATACAGCAGCACTTTCGGTCTTTCTTGTCGTCCAAATGGAAAGGGAAAGATTCTCAGCTCCGTCTGGCACAGTTTTAGGTCAACAAGCTTACCCGGAGCTTACCCGCGACGCGTGGAAACTTGTGTTTGCACCACATTCAAGTGGTAGCCGTCTTTCCTTTACAGGCTGCAGAACGCCGTCAGATCCCGGTGCTCTCTGCACCTGCCTTCTCAGTTCCAATACCGCCGCGCACAATACAGCTTTGCAGGAAGCAAACACGCGGATAGTCATGTCGCTCAGAAGAACGTGCCAGGACGAAAAGATGTTCTTCCTTTCTCCTCGTCGCCCATATTGTGGTGCTGTATTAAAAGCCTTGGCCAGCGAAAGGCTAATCCAGCAAGTGTTTCTCACCTGATGCATTTCGCTGAGGGAGAGCTGAGGAAAATCCTTGCACAGCACACTGCGGATGCGTGCAGTACACATGCTGAAGAGAGCCACAGCTAAAAGCAATCGCTGGGCTTCAGTTCTGTCCAGACGGCAGAAGGCGAAGAACGAAGCAGCTGGGCACCGCGTTAACGTACTCAGTGGACCGAATTTCAAATGTTCAGCCAAGAGCTGCTTCACAAGCAGATTCAGCTGAGAATGCTCTGGCTGGTTCACAAAGTAAGGCGTAGCCGTTGCACTCTATCACACTATCAGGCCAGAAGAAGTTTCTTACACCTTCAATGCTGCAGAGTCCATGCAGCTGGAGCACACGCAGTAGGACGCGTCCAGATAGACGGCGTTCTTCAAGTACCCCCCTCCTCCAAGCAGCCTTGAAACTGAGCACAACACACTGCGGCTCGGGAGCTTCCTTCTCAGATAGACGTGCCGTCACGTTATTCACTCTCGCAGCTCCGTTGCCCACTTGCAGCAGCTGCTACCAAAGCAAAATGCTCCAGAAGTAAAAAGCACTGCTGAGCAAACCTTTTCCTTTGCCTCACGTAAAGCACTGTAAACTGTCCGCTGCACTCTTTATTTCCATTCTCCGCTGCATCTACCACTGTCATCTCTGCATCTCGAAGCATAAAGCTCGGCACAATTCTTCCCAGGGAAAGCTGGAAGAGAAATAGGTAGCAGCACAAGTAGCTGCAAGTGGAACTTTTGTTTTCAACTGCTAACGTGAATCCGCAAAGAAGCGAGCGGCAGCCACGCTTCTTCTTGCAGCCTGTGCGATGCGCACACCAGCTCGGTGCTCTGCGCCCTCATTCGTATGCTCTTCGTACCATGTCGCGCTTTTCATTCTGCCGGAGTCGAAGCGTCGTCTACTTCTCGCCCGGAGAGCACGGTGCCGGAAGAGAAATGCCCCAGCCGACTGCCCTTCCGAAACACACCAGGGCTATGCACTTTTCTCGCAGCGACATACAGCAGCACTTTCGGTCTTTTCTTGTCGTCCAAATGTAAAGGGAAAGATTCTCAGCAATGTCGGGCACAGAGAACAGTTTTAGGTCAACAAGCACGCCCAGAGCGTGCCTGCGACTCGTGGAAACTTGTGTTTGCACACATTCCAGTGGCAGCCCTCTTTCCTTTACAGCCTGCAGAGCGCCGTCAGATCGCGGTGCTCTCTGCACCTGCCTTCTCCCTTTCAAGTACCACTGCGCAGAATATAGCCTTGCAGGAAGCAATGACGCGGATAGTCGTCTCGCAGAGAAGAACGTGCAAAGACGAAAAGATGTTCTTCTTTGCTCCTCCTCGTCGCCCAGATTGTGGTGCTGTACTGAAAGCCATGGCCAGCGAAAGGCTAATCCAGCAAGTGTTTCTCACCTGATGCATTTCGCTGAGGGAGAGCTGAGGAAAATCCTTGCACAGCACACTGCGGATGCGTGCAGTACACATGCTGAAGAGCGGCAAAACTCAAAGCCATCGCTGGGCTTCAGTTCTGTCCAGACCGCAGAAGGCGAAGAACGAAGCAGCTGGGCACCGCGTTAACGTACTCAGTGGACCGAATTTCAAATGTCCAGCCAAAAGCTGCTTCATAAGCAGATTCAGCTGAGAATGCTCTGGCTGGTTCACAAAGTAAGGCGTAGCCGTTGCACTCTATCACACTATCAGGCCAGAAGAAGTTTCTTACACCTTCAATGCTGCAGAGTCCATGCAGCTGGAGCACACCAAGAAGGACGCGTCCAGATAGACGGCGTTCTTCAAGTACCCCCCTCCTCCAAGCAGCCTTGAAACTGAGCACAACACACTGCGGCTCGGGAGCTTCCTTCTCAGATAGACGTGCCGTCACGTTATTCACTCTCGCAGCTCCGTTGCCCACTTGCAGCAGCTGCTACCAAAGCAAAATGCTCCAGAAGTAAAAAGCACTGCCGGGCTGTACTTTCGCCTTGCCGCACGTGAAGCACCATAAACTGTCCGCTGTACTCTTTATTTCCCTTCTCCGCCGCATCTACCACTGTCATCTCTGCATCTCGAAGCATAAAGCTCGGCACAATTCTTCCCAGGGAAAGCTGGAAGAGAAATAGGTAGCAGCACAAGTAGCTGCAAGTGGAACTTTTGTTTTCAACTGCTAACGTGAATCCGAAAAGAAGCGAGCGGCAGCCACGCTTCTTCTTGCAGCCTGTGCGATGCGCACACCAGCTCGGTGCTCTGCGCCCTCATTCGTATGCTCTTCGTACCATGTCGCGCTTTTCATTCTGCCGGAGTCGAAGCGTCGTCTACTTCTCGCCTGAGAGCACGGTGCCGGCAGAGAAACGCTCCGGGCTTCTGCCTCTGCCGAAACACGCCTGGGCTATCCCTCTCAGCGTTAAGTAGCACAAAATGCTGTCTGCGTTGTGGTCTTAATCTTAAGGGAAAGATTCTCGGCTTCGGCTAGCACAGAGAACTTTGCTGGGACAATACATGTGTTTTATTATCCTTTCCCGCAAGAAGACTATGGTGCTTCTTTGGAACTGTTGGCCAGTGTAAGGCTAATCCAGCAAGTGCTTCTCTCCTGACACATTTCTCTGAGCGAGAGCTTCGGCGGACAGTTGGGCTCTGCGAAGCAGAAAGTCTGTGCTTGCACGTAGCGCTGAGGAGAATCTGTGCACAGCGCGCTCTGGATGCGTGCAGTACACACACTAAAGAGAGCCAAAGCTCAATGTCTCAGTTCTGTCCAGCGCCGGAAATTGAGAAGAACGCAGCCCCAGAGCTCTGGGCTGGAGTGTGCGATGGTTATGAGCTGTGCCACTCTTCTGCGTGTCTACTGCACGCATCCATAGTGTACAGTGCAAGGATTTTCCTCAGCTCTCGCTCAGCGAAATGCATTAGAAGGGAAGCACATGCTAGATTAGCCATTCGTTAGCCCACGCTTTCAGTAGAGCACCACAATCTGGGCGACGAGGAAAAGCAAAGAAGAACATCTTTTCGTCTTTGCACGATCTTCTCTGCGAGACATCTCTCCACGTCTTTGCTTCCTGCAAGGCTGTAAGGTGCGCGGTGGTACTTGGAAGGGAGAAGGCAGGTGCAGAGAGCACCGCGATCTGACGGCGCTCTGCAGGCTTAAAGGAAAGAAAGCTACCACTTGAATGTGGTGCAAATACCAATTTCCACGCGTCGCGGGTAAGCTCCGGGTAAGCTTGGTGACCTAAAACTGGGCGCTGAGTGAGACGTAACCGAGAATCTTTCCCTTTGCATTCCGGCTCCAACGCAAACAGAATGTGATGCTACTTAGCGCTGCGAAGGAAAGTGCATAGCCCTGGTGTGTTTGGGAAGAATCAGCAGCCTGGAGCGTTTTTCTGGAGCCTTTCTCCGCTGGCACCGTGCTCTCCGGGCGAGAAGTAGACGACGCTTCGACTCCGGCAGAATGAAAGCGCGACATGGTACGAAGAGCATTAAAGAATGAGGGCAGAGGGCCGAGCTGGTGTGTGCATCGCACAGGCTGCAAGAGGAAGCCTGGCTGTCACTCGCTTGTTTCCGGATTCACGTTAGCGTTTTAAAACAGAAAGTTCCACTTGCAGCTACTTGTGCTGCTGCCTATTTCTCTTCCAGCTTTCCCTGGGAGGAATTGTGCCGAGCTTTATGCTTCGAGATGCAGAGATAACAGTGGTAGATGCGGCGGAGAATGGAAATACAGAGCACAGCGGACAGTTTATGGTGCTTTACGTGAGGCAAGGGAAAGCGCAGCCCGGCAGTGCTTTTTACTTCTGGAGCATTTTGCTTTGGTAGCAGCTGCTGCAAGTGGGCAACGGAGCTGCGAGAGTGAATAACGTGACGGCACGTCTATCTGAGAAGGAAGCTCCCGAGCCGCAGTGTGTTGTGCTCAGTTTCAAGGCTGCTTGGAGGAGGGGGGTACTTGAAGACCGCCTTCTATCTCGACGCGTCCTACTGCGTGTGCTCCAGCTGCATGGACGCTGCAGCATTGAAGGTGTAGGATACTGCTTCTGGCCAGGTAGTGTGATGAATGGAAACGGCTGCGCCTTACTTTGTGAAGCAGCCAGAGCATTCTCAGCTGAATCTGCTTATGAAGCAGCTTTTGGCTGGACATTTGAAATTCGGTCCACTGAGTACGTTAAGGCGGTGCCCAGCTGCTTCGTTCTTCGCCTTCTGCCGTCTGGACAAAACTGAAGCCCAGCGATGGCTTTGCGTTTTGGCGCTCTTCAGCGCGAACACTGCACGCATCCACAGTGTGCTGTGCGCGGATTTTCCTCAGCTCGACGTACAATCATTTTCTTGCTGTTTCCAGAGTCTAAACTCTTCGTGAAACTCTCGCTCAGCGAGATGCGTCAGGAATGAGGCACTTGCTGGATGAGCTTTTCGCTAGCCAAGACTTTCAATACAGCACCACAATTCAGGCAAGAAGCAGGAGAAAGGAAGATCATCTTTTCGTCCTGGCACGTTCTTCTGAGCGACATGACTATCCGCGTGTTTGCTTCCTGCAAAGCTGTGTTGTGCGCGGCGGTATTGGAACTGAGAAGGCAGGTGCAGAGAGCACCGGGATCTGACGGCGTTCTGCAGCCTGTAAAGGAAAGACGGCTACCACTTGAATGTGGTGCAAACACAAGTTTCCACGCGTCGCGGGTAAGCTCCGGGTAAGCTTGTTGACCTAAAACTGTGCCAGACGGAGCTGAGAATCTTTCCCTTTCCATTTGGACGACAAGAAAGACCGAAAGTGCTGCTGTATGTCGCTGCGAGGGAAAGTGCATAGACCAGGCGTGTGTCGGCAGAAGCAGTCGGCTGGGGCATTTCGCTGCCGGCACCGTGCTCTCTGGGCGAGAAGTAGACGACGCTTCGACTCCGGCTGAATGAAAGAGCGACATGGGTACTAAAGAGGCCGAACGAAGGCGCAGAGCACCGGACTCGTGTCCGCAGCGTACAAACTGAGAAAGGAGCGTGGCTAGCACTCGCCTGCCTGCCCAATTCACGTTAGCATTGAGAAGGAGGAAGTTCAACGACAACTACTTCCTTGTGCTACTACTTATCCCTCTTCCAACCATCCCCAAAACCACTGGCGCTTAACTTTAGGCTTCGAGATGCAGCAAACACAGTGGTCGCTTCCAAGGAGAGGGGAAGTAGAGAGTGCAGCGGGGAGTTTAGGTGGCTTTAGGAGTTTAGGCAAGGGGAAGGTGCAGCCCAGCATTGGCTTTTTCTTCTAGTTCTTTTCTTCAGGAGAGCAGCTAGCAAGCAGGCTGCGAGAGGCAACAATGGGATGGCTCGTCTGTCGGAGAAGCCGCAGTCTACAGTGCTGCAGACTGCTGTGCACAGTTTTAATGCTGCTGTAAGTACACGGTACTTTTGGAACGTCTTCTCTCCTGACTCTCCCATCTCTGGGAGCTCTAGCTGCTTGAACCTGGCCACACTGAAGGTGTGTGGACGTGGTCGCGCTGCGAGTATCAAGTCTTCCAGAGAAGAGGGATAGTCAAGAAATGCTTTCTCACCTGGCCTATCTCTCAGTCCGAACTGTGGCTGCAAACGCTGCGCTGCAAGGGTGGACTTACCCACTTGGAGAGAATGTGATGATGCTCTAGATATAGTTGCGAAGGAAAGTGCTGCTCACTGGAATGTTTCGCCTAGTTCACAGACTTTAAAAGGACTAGGAAGGCCAACGCCTTGTTCTAGCACTTGTTCTCTGCGTGCAGCTGCTGGATGTTTGGAAGGGCTTTGGGATCCGCCAGAGGTGGAGGGTAGGATGCTACAGAGAGCTTGAAGGAAAGCGCCTATCTCCAGGGCCTTTGATGCAGTTCAGCGGGTGCGAGTGGCATGTTGAGCACGTTCATGATGGCACAGAAAAGGTTCTGAAAGAAAGAGGCCGTGCTGAAACTGCCTTTACTTTTGCGACTTAGAAACTGCTCAGCCAACAATGAAAAGATTCGTCTTGCTTCCCCGCTACGCGCAGGGTTACATCCTTTTATGTCTCCAAGAGGCAGGATGCACAGCGGAGCTCTTCCACCAACTGCTTCCACACGACTGGGGCCGCGCCAGCCAAGCGCTTTTTGCCGGGCACTGTCAGCGCTCATGGAAACAACCACACGACGGCGCTGCAGACTTGCAAAAGAAGGCCAAGCACCTGGCCCAGCTCGAAACCACCCCAAGGGCAGACAGAGGCAACTTGCAAACGGCCCTGCACTCAAATCAACGGTGTCAGGACAAAAAGGTTGCCCTCATCTTCCCCTTCCAAGAGCACACTCTTCTTTACACCACACCTCTTTGGCCCAAACAAATCTTTTCCCTCTCGCAGATTCCGCCCACCAGCTTGAAACCATCTGGCAAAAACAGGGCTCAAAACAGTGCCAGCTGAGGAAGATCTTGCTGCCTACAACTTCACCTGCACCCCTCAAACTAGCAGCCCACACGCTGTTCTCAGCACTCTCCTTCTCAGCTCTAGGTACCATCCTAAGCCTTCCCTCTCCCAGAGTCAGGATCCAAAGGCAACGGCACCAGGGACTGCTCACACACTGAAGGCACCAGGACAAATAGCTTAAGAGCTTGGCCTTTGCATTCCCACCGACAGCTCAACAGCTCGAACCCAGAGAGAGCTCTGCCTGTTGGGAAAAGCCTTTAAAATCCCTAGGAGTACCTGATGTGCACATCCAAACCTGCCTTCCTTGCCAAAGAGAGCAACTACAAGCCCATCTCCAAAGAAACGGCATCCCCTCCTCCAAAATACAACACATCCAGCGACTGATCCGCCTCCAGTATTGAATATGTCCAACAATTGCCCCCACACGCACAGGGGCCAGAAGAGAAATGTCTTGCTGGACTATTCCTCCCCACAGTACCTTAACATCTGCTCCAGCAACACTGGCACTATGTCCTTGCCTTCCCAAGGAAAGGCACTCCGAGTCTCTTGGCCTTGCCTTGTCTAGTTCTTCTTAAGGTACCCTTGCTCTGCTTCCTTTGCCTACGTCTGCCTTGCCTCGCACTGCCTACAACTTGCTGGCTTTGCTTTGCCCGGCCTACCACTCTTTCCCTTGCCTTCCATGCAGGCAAGGCGCTGCAAACCGAGTGCAGGCAATTGTGGGCAAGTCAAGGGAGAGGTAGGCAAGGCCAGAGCAGTGAGGGGAAAGCAAATGGAGTGGTAGACAAGAGAAGGTCCAGAAGTTAGAGGCAAGGCTGGCTGTAGGAAGGAAGGGCCACTGATGGGAAGGCCAGGCAGAAACAGGAAGGGCTCAGCAAGCCAAGGCCCTGGAGGAAAACAGTAGGCAGGTCATGTGCTGGGCATGGCCGTGCAAAGGAATGCAAGGCTCCAGAGGGCTAGCAGGGCAAGGCAAGGCAACTGTTGTGTTGCCAAGGCAAGGCCAGGCAAGGCAGGTGAGAAGTACATTCAAGGACTGCTGGTACACAAAAGTGGCCAGGACCAAGTGCTCTGTGTGGCCTTGATCCCGCGTGGGTCATCTCTCCTCTGTACCTAAAAGACTTGAGCTACCTGCTTTCCCTTGTATGCAAAAGAACTCTCTTTCTGGTCCCCGAGCTCAAGGGCAAAATGTGAATTGCCCCTCCAAGGTTCAAGACATGCAAGGATTGCTCCCAGACAAAGGCTGCCCACAGAGATGAGTGTGGCAACATGCGTCCTCCCCTGGTCTTCCTCTCATGGGATCCTGAAACACCGGAGATGCTTGAGAGCTTTGAGATTCCTCGGAGGAGCAGAAAGGGGCAGGGCAAGGCCCAGAAATGTCATTGAAAAGGGGTGTTGAATTCCAGGTGGGGGAGGGGTGAGCAAGGTCATGCAAGGCAAGGGAGGGGTTCAAGGGCAAGGCAAGGCAAGTGGTGGCTTTGCGAGGCGAGGCAAGGCAATGAGGGTCCTAGAAGGAAAAGGAAAGATGAGGCCAGACCTAGACGAATGTGAAAGGAAGTCAGGTGGGGGATGGGTGAGCAAGTCAGTGCAAGGCAGGGGAGAAAAGGCAGGTTGAGGGAAGGCTACAGAGGGGGCAGCAAGGAAATGCAAGGCATGGGGAAGCATGCGAGGAGTGGGTGCTGCCAGCCGGTGGGGATGGCAGGGGCGGGGCCACTGCAAGTAGCATGGTGGGGATGTGGAGGGGGTGTTAGTGTGCGGGAGGTGTGTGTGTGCGTGCAGTGGAGTGCAGGGTAAGTGCAGGTGTGTGTGTGCGTATACGGGGGTTTTGTGCCAGGTGCTGTGCCGGGGAGAGCCGTTCCACCGCAAGGAAGGTGTGGGAGTGAAAGGAGTAAGATAGATGTGTCTTTACAAAGAGACCGTGTGAATCTCTCCTTAGACAAGGCTAGGAATTTACAGGGGGGGAAGTAACAGAAGAAAGTATTCGTTCTAGAAACTGTTACTAATCAACAGAGACTGTTGCTCAGCCAAGGCCCTGCTAAATTCCCGAACCTAGAGCAAGGCAGCAAAGACTTCCCAGCATTAGGAATAGTTTGGTTTTCTTCCTTTTCCATTCCAAAAGGGGAGTGCATATTAGAGGGGGGCATAGAGTAGGCAGTTCCGGAAGTCTGTAATTCCCGAGTACCTCAGAGGGTGCTGTTGCCAGGAACTTAACATCAGAAGGGGGCTGCTTCCCGCAATCATTTGAGAGACTCCATGGCAAAAGCCCCATGGCCTCTCCCTGGAGTTGAAGAATGTTACAGGACTCCTCTGTCTCCTTTTTGGTGGATGAAGAAACTCAGAAAGCCACACTTCTGCCAGAACTCTCCAAGATGCCCCCTTTGCTCCCCGTGACTCCATCACTGCCCAGGAAGCTGTCTTTTCTACCACAGCAGTTTGACATACAGTTAAAAGTCGTGTGGCAGAGAAAAAAGGCAAGAATTGGTTTCCAAGGGATGGCAAACAAGAGATACCAGAACCTTTGGCCCTACCAATATTAAAGCAACTCCATTAAGAGAGTTCTTGCACTTCCTGAGGATTGGCAGAAGCCTATCTCATGATGTATGTTGCTGGGGGTCTTTTTAGACTGGCAAAAGGAGCTGTTGAAGGTTGCTTGATCTGTGCTAAAGCCAACAGCCAAGTTACAAAGTAACTTGCTAGAGGAGGGAGGCCTTGGGCTGCATGGCCCTTCCAAAGATGCCAGGTGGATTTTCCGGAGATGCCCCAAGTGGCAAGGCTTAATATCTTCTGGTAATCGTATGTCAGCTAGCAAGGTGGCCAGAAGTATTTCCAACTACTTCAGTAATGACAGGATCAGTTCTTAAGGCATTTTTGGAACAAATCATTCCAAGATACAGCATTGTAGAAGCAATAGATTCAGATAGGGGAACTCATTTTGCAGGAAAGATCCTTCAAGGGGTTTTGGCTTCTTTAGGAACACAATGGAACCTCCATAGGCCCTGGCACCCCCAGAGCTCGGCTCGGGTAGAAAACAATGAAGAGAGAAATAAACACCTTTTGAAGCTGGTAATAGAAACCAAGATGCCATGGGTAGGGCTTTGGACATTGGCTTTGGTGAGAATGAGGGCCCAACCCAGAAGAGAGATTCAGTTATCTCCCTTTCAATCGTTGTTTGCAATTGCCCTGGTAAGTCTCCACCTAGTGGGGGGGTAGAGGCAAGTGATGCATTTTTAAAACCATCTGTGGCCAGGATCCTGCTTCTTGTGAAACCCCTTCAACAGGAAGCTCAGCTGGCGCAAGCCCGGCCTTTGGACTTTGCTGCTTTTAACATCCAACCAGGAGATTGAGTCCTAGTTAAGGAGTAGAAAGAAGCGCCAGTGCTGGTGAAATGGTGTGGCCCATTCCAAGTGTCACTGACGACAGAAACAGCCGTCAAGTAAGCTGAACACAGGTGAACCCATCACTCTCGGGTCAAGGTCTCTGAAGCCTCGGAGATTTGCACATCTCAGCTGGAGGAGAAGGCCGGGAGGCCGTGACTGACACTCTGCAGGAGTGGGCCGGAGCAGTAGGCAGTGCTTCGACATCGGAAGAAGCCCCGCAGTCCTACCTTCAGACCGTCTGCTGAAATAGACTGTAAAGGCATCCCTCCTCTAGAATCTCCACTCACTTGGGGGCTAATACTTGTGGCCATTTTGTTACGTTAAGTGGTTTCTGTGTCTTCAATTGGCATAGGTGCTGCAGAAGACAACGGGAAAATTAGACTAGCTAATTAGATGACACTATTAAAACATTTTCCTTACTAATTCTACTTTGATATGGTCAGCTGAGTTTAGGCCAGGAGTGGGAGAATCAATTTGCAGCCTTAGGAGAAGAAGTAGCAAAAGTTTTTAACCTTAGCAATTGCTGGCTCTGTGGAAGGCCAGGAGGATCTGAAGAGTGGCCATAGTTGGCTAGCCCAGCTGAACCTAAATGGTGGGTCAATGTGAGGGCCACAGTGGGATGGGATTTGGGGCCAAAGAAGGAAGTTCATGGCCACTTCATTCTTCTCCAACAGGCACTTATTGCCTAAATAGGATAGGGCGTGTCTTTGTAGGAAAAGGCAATTGTCAATTGACTTTCCCTCTGGGCTTGAACAACTGGGTTTGGACCCCCAATTGCCCTCCTTCCAATTGTTCCAAATATCAAGGCAAATGCAATCAAATACCTGTTCGGCTCACTAACAGTAGCTGCGTAAGGCGTTCTTATCACACTTACCAAAAATATTTGGAAGCCTGTAAAGCAATGGGGAGGGACAAGGGGTTTTTTTGACCACCTGTTTTTGAGCAGTCCCCACAAAAATTCCACAAGTAGAAGACATGTTGTTTGTGATTATCAGTGGGAATGGCCACACCGGATTGGAACTCAAAGCCTTTTAGTGAGTTCTGCTCCAAATCCAACCAAGCAGCTTGCAGATGTAAATGTAGGTGGGAACCCTGTGCGGGAGCTTGGAAATGCAAATGCTGGGACCCTTATGGTGGGGCAACTCTTGTTGGAGGACCGTTAGGCCCGGGAATCCTGCTGTATTTTGAGCCACCAACTGATGACCATGGGTAGGTTCCTTTGCTAATGGAACACGGGCTTTGAAAGGACAGTATTGGATTTGTGGCCAACATGCTTAGCTCAGGTTACCTCCAAACTGGTCAGGGATATGGTATATTTAGTAGACTGTTGTTCTTTTTGCTACTACAAGTTCTGGGAAATCGCTTAGGAATCAAAATCTGTGATGATTTAATTAGAGAAAAGCAGTCAGCTGATGCAGCCCTGGCTGGAGGGAGCACCCCAAAACGGGGAAATGATGAACGGCCAACAGAACAAGTTACCCAACACGATGGACCAGCCCCTTGGAAACCTAAGGAATTAATCCCAGATGCCTGGGAACCCATTTATCATTTGAAGGAGATAATTAGGTTACAAGCTGTCTCAGAAATAATTAGCAACCAGCCAGCCACAGCGCTTGACCTTTTTGCTGAGCAACCCACTTAAATGAGGAAAGCGGTAATTCAACATTGGATGGTATTAGATTATCTGTTAGCAGAAGAAGGAGGAGTTTGTGGGAAATTAAATGACTCGAGCTGCTGTTTGCAAGCAGATGACAGCGGAAAAGTGGTCAAACAAATAACAAAGGAAATAACGTCAGCTCGTGGACCTGTCCAAATGTTGAAAGGATGGGGATGGGACATGTTTTCATAGTTAACTGGCCAGCTCTGGGCTAAATGAATACGATTCCTCCTCTTATATGCTATAGCAACTCTCATCTTTTTACCATGTGTGACACCATGCTGGCTGCAGCTCTTTCAGCAGGTGCTCAAGGGGATGCCGCTAGCAGCCATGCCTACCTGATCCAGAAATGACTACAAAAGGACAGAAAAGGATGTCACTGCAAATAATAGCAAAACCCAAGAAGACTCCAGAAGAAAAAATTAAATCCATGGTAATTAAGGTTTGTAAAGGCAAATACAGAGCAAATAAAAAGAGGAGGGATTAAAAGGAATGAGATGGATGAGTCTTTACAAAGAGACCGTGTGAATCGGCCTGTAGACAAGGCTAGGAAGTTATGGCTAGTGAAGTAACAGAAGAAACTAGGAGTTCTCTAGAACTGTTACTAATCATCAGAGACTGTTGATTAATCAAGGCCGTGTTAAATTCCTGAACCTAGAGCAAGGCAACAAAGACTTAAGAGCATTAGGAATGGGGTTCTTTTCTTTCTTCTCGATGCCAAGAGGGGGGTGCATATTAGAGGGGGGCGCATAGAGTAGGCAGTTCCGGAAGTCTGTATCTCCCGAATACCTCAGCCAGTGGGGAAAAGGAAGAGGGTGCTGTGGCCGGGAACTTGGCATCAAAAGGGGGCTGCATCCCGCAACCGTTTGACAGACGCCATGGGAAAAGCCCCATGGACTCTCCCTGTAGTCGAAGAATGTTGCAGGACTCCTCTGTCTCCTTTTCGGATATAAACCTCAGGCATCGTGGATTAATTTTCCCTAACGGCAGCGACCTGCCGCGTGGTCTCCGTGCTCCTCTCCAGCCCCCCGGGACGTGTAAAATAGTTCCCAGCGGCTCCCACCGCGCGTTGCAGACGGCTGCGCGGCCCCGGGGCTGCCCGCAGTGCTCCCCTGCCCCGCCAGGGCTGCCCGCGGGCTGCGGAGCCGCCTCGCCACCGGCGCGGCCAGGGCCGGGGCCCTTCTCGACAGCAGCCGAGGGGCTGCGGAGCGGGCGGCTGCCGGACGATCAGCTATTTTATGCCGCGCGGTGCTGCCGCCTCCATCTAGCTCTCCATCACGCCGCCGCCCGCCGCCCGCCTGGCGCGCTCACGCTCGGCCGCGCTCGCCGCCCGCCCAGCCTCGCCGGAAGCTCTCCCGCCCGGGCTGTGCCCCGGCTCCGCCGGCAGCTCGGCAGGGCCCGGCCGCACGCGTGCTGCGTGGCTCGGAGCAGCCGCGTTGCGCCGCAGGCGACGGGGAAGGCGGGGCGGGCCGGCGCCATCGTGGTAGCGCGAGGAGAGGAGCGCCCGGGCGGGGCGGCGAGCGGCGCGGCGGTGAGCGCTTCTGCTTCCTGTCGCTCGGCGGCCGCCCACGGCAGGTGCCGTGTGAGCCCGCGGAGCGGCGGGGCCGGCCGGGCGGTGCGCGGCGAGGCTTTCGGCCAGCGGCGGCCACAGCGAGAGGCTGCTTGCACTGCCCGTGCCGGTGGAGAGAGCGGGGATCCGAGGCCGGCCTTCCCCGGGCGACGAGGGGAGGCCGCCTTTGCCGCGCTGCCCTCCGTGCAGCATGTGGCCGATTCCGGCGAACCCGGGGTCTCCGCAGCGGCGCGGGCGGGAGGGAAGTGGGGAGCGCGCTCGGTGCCGTGCCGGCCGCTCCCGGCCAGCGCTGCGCTGCGCCGAGGCGTTTTCCCGCCCGTCCTGGGAAGGACATAAGCGACACCGTAGTTGGAGCTTAGCTGTCAGGGGGTACAACTTCCCTCCATTGGCGACCTCCTTTTCCCTCTGATTCAGCTACCTTGTGGTAGGTGCGATGGTGCTGAAGAAGGGTGGCGGCTTGGCACAGTTGCTGTCATAGGTGGTGCGAGAGCTCCACGCAAGGAGCTTTGAGTGGCATGTGTGAGGGTAGGAGGGTTCGGCACCCATAGCTGAAGGCAAAAAAGGTCAGGGCATGTCATCAGCCGCAGTCGTGCTAAGTTGTTCATCTTTGCAAACTGCTTGCCGAGTTGTTCCTTTCTTAGGTAATGGGGTTTTGTATCAACCAGAACTGCAAATGGTCAGTATTTGCAGACAAGGTTACTTGGACTGTTGTTGAAGTGAGTGTAGCAGTTTCTATGGCATTCTGCAAAAAAAGTGACAGGTCTCCCTGTGTTCCCCAGTTCTTAACAAAGATGAAGTTAACAAACCCCTGAAAAGAGGTTTTGCAAAACTTCAGGGATATTTTCCTACTAGTACTGTAGAGACAACCATAGTCACCTTGTCTTTCCAAAAGTGAAGGTTCCCTATTTTTGTCCAAGAGCATCAAGTGCTTTTGATCAGCGTTTGTGTGCATGCATTAGCCTCGTTCTTGCTCTTCCTTGGAGAACTTTTACAATACTCACATGATCTGTGTAGGCTGCAGACTGCAGTGGTGAACTTCAAGGCTTCCAGCAGAAGGGAGATGCTATCCACATTTTGGATTCTCCTTAGTCTGAACCTTCAACGTCCAAGGCTTCACTTTTCAAGCAGTTGGAAGAGCTCCAAATTAAGACATGAACAGGTCTTAATTGACCTTGCCACCGCCTCAGTTAGTCAAGTAATGCTGTGCATTGGATTTGACTAGTGCAACATGTGCTTAAAATATGTAGAGTAACTCCTCGATTACCCTCTCAGAAGGGTTGGAATGGAGAACAAGGAGTTCCCAAGACAAATATTTGGTGTACGAGGAGTAGAATTTAGGAGTTGATTGCAGAGCACTGCATGCACAAATGTCTAAGGAGAATCCATCTTTTGATGTCCCATCTATGCTTGTTCTCATTTGAAATCCTGCACATTCTGCAGGCTGGTTTTGTTAGGCTTGGGGCTGGGGAAGGAGTGATGGTGGGGGAGGAGTGGGTGTTGGTTTTGGGTTATTTTTTTGTTTCCAGAATAGTGTACACAGAACTTGTGCCCAAAACCAGCAGTAGGAAACAATGCAGGTATAAAAGAAGGTCACAGAAATGTCAGATAATACGAATCTGAAAGCGCTTCAGTATTTTACTCAGGAGTTTCACTCTAACAAGGTGATTTTCCTTCACAGAAATGTAGTGGCAGGCTTATGCCATGCTAGAAGTGATGACCTTTCTCTGCCCCAAATTGAGCAGCAAAAGGTTTTGGCTCTTAATTTGAACCCCTGAGCCAGCTGTGTTTCAGGCTGCAGAAGCTGCAGCTGTTGTGGCAGACGCGGGGTGCAGCCCTGCCTGCCAGTTCCGAGCTGGCCTGCGCTGGTGGCAGCCGTCAGCGCCCGGGGTCCCCTGTGCCACCCATGCCAGGGCTCTGCCTGCCTGCCTCGCAGCCCTGGTAGCCTCAGGGAAACATCGCACTACTCCATCTGCTTTAAAAACAAACAAGCAAACAAAAAGCTCCCTGTAAATATATGTAGAAGTCTTGAAACTAATTCTCAGCGCTTGCTCGGAGTTTGTTGATGGAGCAAATGGATTTTGGATAAACTGCTATTGCTAGTACTACTTAGGTTCCTAAACTTCAGAAGGGAGGCTATGGTGGTCACGTACCCCTGAGGAATGTTGGGAACAGTAAGACAGCTCAGTCATTTCAAGGTGGCCAGAAAATGGGTGTGGCAGTGGAGTGGACACTCTGTGAGTAGGTAGCCTTAAGTCATGTAACGACATGCACTTCAGTGGGAATTTTGCATCAACACCAAGAGATTGTGTCATGATGTGTTGCGTAACAACAAATTGGGCCAAAATTCTGCTGATTTTGACCAAGGTGGATGGGCCACCTTCACTTAAGCTGGCAAAGGGACATAAGTCAATGATGTTTGAAAAACAGCCATGAAACATAGCCCCTTTAGTTTGTTGCTCTGTTGCAAGTCTGCAAAGCTCTGTTGACAGGTCATTGGAAGTAGCTGTTGGAATCTAAGTGCAGTTGGACGCTTTGTCAGTCAGCATCAGCAGGAGGCTTAACGGTTTAGGTTGAGAGGTGGTGCATGGTTTTTTTTCAGAGGAATGGCCCAGTGAAGAGCAGTGTTCACTGCCATGACTACCGTTGTAGCCTTCAAGAGCAATGGTTCATTCAGAGAGAACTTCCTTGGTTCTGCTGGTTTGGTTTCGCAGCTGGAGCAAAGGTACAGCACTGGAAGCAATTCCTAGGGCAGAAGCGGGAGATATCCGAAGCTCTGGACTTCGTTGCCTAAGTGAGCGTAGTCTAATTGGAAGAGTGGTGAGCATCAGTGATATCAGATTTTTTACAAGTTCTTAATTCTGTCAAAACAAGAAAGAAGGAGAGTGATGAAGATGAAATCCTTTCCTCTTCAATCTGCCTACGCAACAACTTCAGCTGTAGTTGTAATGTGTATTCACCTATTTTGAATTGCCCAAAACCAGGCCTAGAGATGCTTCAGAGTCAGAGAAGCGGGTATTTGCTTTATTCGGCGCTGGGTGCATGGGGGATCACTCCTCCTAACACACACACACAGAGCACTCCATACAGTCCAGCATTATGTGTAAAATTTATGAACATTCATCACAATTCTTGGGATAGGAGTGGTTCTAGAAATTACTTCTCGGAAGTCATTAATATCATTAGCATACGTGCCATGCATGCGCTGTGTACGCTGATGGGCGCACTGAGGAAGGCTCCTCTTCTTCCTCGAGGGTCTTTCTGATGAAGATCAGTAGTCTTTGTCACAATGCACTTTTTACCTTTCTTTCTGGAGCATGCGCAGTTCTTCGGTGGCTGATGCAGCGATCTCTGTGCCGGTTTTCAAAAGATCCTGTTCCTCTTATCTTGACAAGATTAAGGCGAATCCTGCTGCTTAGGTTTTGTGATTAACATTTGCTGTCTCTTAGTAGTTCACTCGTGTTTACATGAGTTAACTATGGATCAACCCCCTTCTCAATTTTAGCACTGAAAGGATATTAGAGTCATTTAAAGAGATGTCTCCTATGGAGTACTATAAAACTGCCATAATGGTAAGACGTTTTCATACAGTAGTTTTAGCACAGAAGTAATATATGTACAATCTTGGATGTTTCATCCTGCTGGCTCAGGAGCCAGTATTGAGCTTTTCTCCTTTAAATCCAGTCTTAGAGCTCTGCAAGGATCACTGCAGCATGACGTTGTGACAAGGGGACGCTGATTCATGCATAAACCTTTGACGCTTTCCTTCTATCTTCAAGCAGCTTTGAAAACCAGTGATTATCTGGCATGTTGCGACTTGAGAGTCATGGTAAAGGTTTCACCAAACACTTTGTAATATCAGGCTACAGCTTTCATTCCTAAGGAAAGAGCATTGAGCAGATTGCTGGCAAAATGCTGAAAGAATGAGCCAAAACCAAAATCCTTTAATGGGAAAGATGGAAAAAATTTAGATGTGTTTATTTGAACTAAAAATAATGTGGACCAAGCCTAAATGTATTTCACACTAAATTCTTAGAACTGATTTTAAGGGAAGAAGTGAGAAAGATGAATTCCCAAGCGGAATTTTCAGCAGCATAATATTGAGCATTTATTAGTAGAACAAAGGCATATCACAGTGCAGGAGCACTTAGCAATATTGCTAGAGGCGTGGCTCCATTCATTTTACTGTGAACTTTAGTACTTCTTTAAACATAGTCCTTAAGCCCAGAAAGTCATTTACACTTCACTCAACTTTCCCCCCTCCGTCTCTGCCCCCTTGCGCCAGCACACGCCAGCACACTGCCACCTCGGTCCTCTGAGTAGCTCCAGAATTGAAGGCAGGCACCCCCCTCCGGTGCCTCCTCAGTCTCCAACCTAATTTGTAGTTGATGGGTTCTTTGGGAGGTGTGAGTTTTGATGAGATAACAGACTTCCTGGGATGCATGCGGTTTATCTTCTTTGTTTCTTGAAGATGTCTTGGTTTCCACCTCTGTAATTTCTCAACTTAAAGGACATTTATTATCATGTGTTTCTTCCTACGTTTCCCAACATGTTACCACTCATTCGAAGTTACAATTTACTCTAGTCTTGTTTTTACTTACCTATATTTTACCTTAACACTATTTCTACATAGTACATTCTCACTTCTAAATGTTAAAGTGATAGATGCGAAAGACAAAATTTATCGTTCACTCATTTATCACAGGAGGAATGTGTTAGCTGCTTGTGTTGCAGTTCACTTGTAATTGTGGTCTATTACCGCAGGCCTGGGCCCTAGGGTGTATCACTGTGTCCCGCAGCCATAGGGAGGAGGAGGAGAGAAGATCCAGCAGGCAGGAATTGTGCACCAAGATTTATTCATTTAATTATTTCACAAACTCTTTTACAGACTTTTTTCTTCATAGTCTAATTGGACAAAGGATCAGCCCCCCCCTTGGGGTGATTGGCTAAAATCCTAAACCATCCATTGTCAAAATATTTTTCTACTAGACCATAAACCAGACTTTTCAAGGTTGCAGGTGGCTTGGTTGTTTACATACTCTGCTACCTCTTCTGTGAGAGAGAAAAGTCTCTCACAGACTTAGAAAATAGCAAGAAAATCCTCGCTAGCAGCATTTTGGTATCTACAATTCCCCCTTTTTGTTTGATAAGATAACAACTCCACTATTAATCCTAAATAGAAATTTACATCAGTTATTAATTCTAAATATGTCCTTAAGGCTTTAACGATCTGACTCCATAACAAGAAATTTAAAGTTCAGTCTCTGCTTGTGGAAGGACCATCCCAGTCTCTGCTTGTAGAAGGACCATCTGCCTGATGGTCAACATCTTGGTCATCATCAGAAGAGTCTGATGGCTGATGATCTACATTCTGGTGGCCACTTGGATGGTTGGTGTTCTGGTCATCATTTGGAGGTTGCCTGTTCTGCCTCTGGTGCCGTAGGGCAGGGCGAACACATTTTGCAGCTAGCCACCGTACCCCAGTATCTGTAGAAACGCAAGCATAGCCACGACCCCAAACCATAAGTTCCCGCAGGCCTTCCCACTGGTTAGTGAGTAAATTCCACACCCAGACTTTTGCCCAGGGCAGTTGTCTCTTGCCTGCAGATTGCAATGAGAGAAAGTGATTCAGAAGAACAGGATTCTTTGAATTTTGTGGTACCGTAAGGTGATTAATTGTATACGAGCTTTTGCTAGTCGGCTTCAGTAACCAAATTCAAAGGTTCCTGTGAGAATCGTTGAAAAGCCATGATAACAGCCCTTAATTCAACTAACTAAGCAGAGTCTGACTCGGATTGGTGTGTTAATCAACCACTGCAAAGGCAGTGTAGGATACTGTGCACCTTTGCGCACAGTGACCCCTGCTAAAAATTTGTCCCGATCCGTATGCCCCAGGCTGCCAACACATCCCGTCCCCAAAGGTTAAGGGAAGTGGTAGTAACATAAGGCCTAATTGTAGCTGTGTGCCCCTCTGAGTCCTTCACCGTCACAGGCCGTTCGCTTCAATAGCTCTGTGTGGTTCATCCTCATCCTGTGATGGCCGATCCCACTGGGGGTAAAGGCCATGAGGGAGGCCACGCAGAGAAGGAGATGATAGTTACATCAGCACCAGTATCAATCAAACCTTGAAGCTGAGTCCAGGGCGGACGGGCGTTCGGCAGGATCAGGGTACACGTCATCTGTGGCCTTTGGTCAGAGATGTCTGCAGTCCAGAAGGCCTGCAGAAGTCCTGTAGATCCACTGCCGTTATCTTTGTGAGTTTGTTGTTCTATCCTGGGGACACAAGACTTAAAAGGCACTAATTTAGCAAGGCAGGTCTTTTCAGGAATAGTTACAGGGGGTTTTCAAATTCCCTATAAAACTGAGGACAAGGCTCCGAGGAGCGGATTCCCATCAATCCGACCTCATCCTCATCCTATCGCATTAAACCTGTTAGAAGCCAGACCTGAACAGCCCCTCTCTTCCTTTGTCTCTGAGCTAACGTGAGCCGACATCAACGGCTCCTGCCGTGTTTCCCTCTGCAAAGAAGCCAGCTAGCTAGCCCAGCAAGCTCTTTTCCTGATCCCGAAGTCGCTTCAGCGACGCGTGGAGGTAACGCAGCTGGACTGTCTCTGACCAGGGGCACGCCAGAGTCAGTGCCTCGAGCACCAAACGCTGCGTTATTGGACATTGAAGGTTCAGGCTAAGGAGAATCCAAAACGTGGACAGCATCTCCCTTCTGCTGGAAGCCTTGAAGTTCACCACTGCAGTCTGCAGCCTACACAGATCATGTGAGTATTGTAAAAGTTCTCCAAGGAAGAGCAAGAACGAGGCTAATGCATGCACACAAACGCTGATCAAAAGCACTTGATGCTCTTGGACAAAAATAGGGAACCTTCACTTTTGGAAAGACAAGGTGACTATGGTTGTCTCTACAGTACTAGTAGGAAAATATCCCTGAAGTTTTGCAAAACCTCTTTTCAGGGGTTTGTTAACTTCATCTTTGTTAAGAACTGGGGAACACAGGGAGACCTGTCACTTTTTTTGCAGAATGCCATAGAAACTGCTACACTCACTTCAACAACAGTCCAAGTAACCTTCTCTGCAAATACTGACCATTTGCAGTTCTGGTTGATACAAGCCCCCATTACCTAAGAAAGGAACAACTCGGCAAGCAGTTTGCATAGATGAACAACTTAGCACGACTGCGGCTGATGACATGCCCTGACCTTTTTTGCCTTCAGCTATGGGTGCCGTACCCTCCTACCCTCACACATGCCACTCAAAGATCCACCTGTGACAGCAACTGTGCCAAGCCGCCACCCTTCTTCAGCACCATCGCACCTACCACAAGGTAGCTGAATCAGAGGGAAAAGGAGGTCGCCAATGGAGGTGTTATAAACATATATTATATTGGCTTCTCGCAAAGTATAAAGTAGATATTATATAATGTTAGAAATGCTTTTTGCTGTGTGGATGTAGTTTTCTTTTTAGCAAGAATGTTAGCAAGTGTGAGCACGTAAGATAACCTCCAAACGAACAGAGGATGAGGCCCGAAAAGCTGCTAATCAACACTTTGTCTAGGGAGCAAAAGGGCCCAAAGGCTACTCCGCCCGGAGAACAGGCGGCCAGGAGAGTCCAAGAGCTGTTATCACCACTCTGCCCGGAGAGACGAAGAGGCCCAAAGCTGCAATCAGCCCTGTCTGTCTGGAGAATTAAGAAATCCACCCTACCATCGACTCTTGCCTAGCGGGCCCAACCCCAAGAATCAAGAGAAATAAAACCACAAGGCAGAAGACTACGCATGCTCTAAAAAGGCGGAACCAAGGAGTGGCCATGCAGAACAGCTCCAGGAAAAGTTTTAATATGAATAAAGAACAGACAGTAAAAATGGTATAAAAAAGACTCACCTCTGGCATCAGGTGTGCTCTTGGCAGAGCACCAAGGCACCCGGCCATTACCCCATTGCTTTATTTGATGTGTCTCTTATTGTCTTTATATTAAACCCTTTAAATTCTCACAGGAGAGTGAACCTCGTTTTTCACAATTAAGGGCTCGTCCCGGAGCTACACCTCGCCTCTGAAAAGCGTGGGAGGATTCAAGAAGCAAGGGTAAGGCGCCTCCCGCCCAAGTTGGCAGGACCTTTGCTTAGCATCCTCTGGCGTGATTTGGTGGCAGCAGGGCAACACCCGGAGGACAAGAAAGACACAAAAATAAAGCAAATGAAAGAGAGCGCTCTCGACAAAAATCCCACAGACACTGGAAAAGAAACAGGACTGGGAAGTATTGTCCAAAGAAAAAGGGGGTGGTTACGGGAGATGAGCGTGTGTGAATGAGACGTGGGCTGGTTGCCCCCAGATCTGCGAAGCGAGTGTGGCAGTCTCTGAGTGCTGCCGTTCCGTCTTGTTCACGAGAACAGCGGCCAGCGAGGAGACAAAGCGAGAGATAAGCGGAGTGAAAGAATCTCCGGGGGTGACTGGGACGGGGTCCCAGAGAAGGGGTTGCAAAGTGGGAGCTACCCCCCCATATGCTGGGTTGAGGAAAACCCCAAGAGCACCCAGGGCCTAAAAGTACCCCAAGAGAGGTTGGGGTTTGGATGCTAGCAATGCTGGGTTGAGGGAAATCCAAGAGCACCCAGAATCCTGAGGATTATATCATACCCATGGGTGGATACTAACAAGTGACTTGAGAGGTACCTTATTATTCTGTTGTGAGTAGGAATGAGTGAGTGAACAAATATTAAAAAAGAGTGAATGTGTGAATGAAAAACTGTGTAATTCAAAGTTAACTTTGTTTTTGGGGAAGGTGGGCTCTAATAAATTTTTTGGTGTTTTTTGTACTGTGAAAGGGTGGGTAGTATTTTACAGCAGTGAAGATTGGTGTTTTAAAGGAATGAATTAGTATTTCAAAGGGGGGGATAAATTGGTATTTTGAGTAATAGAGAACTCCTGGAAAAATGGGACAACAACCTAGTAAATTAAGTTCAAATTATAAAAGGGTGCCAGAGGATATACCCCGAGACAGTCCCCTCGGGGTCAAACTCGCAAACTGGGAAACTGATCCTTCTACAAAAGGAAAAGAGAAAGTAAAAATGATTCAATTCTGCATGAAAGAGTGGGTAAAAAAGGAAATCAGATCTGATCATGTGTACTGGCCAAAATACGGGTCTGATGAGGCATGGATTTGCCAGGCTCTAAATGTATTTGTAAATTCAAAAGAGCCATCTCACCCTGAGGAGAGAGAATATGCTTCTTGCTGGACAGGAATTACAAAACCTCTGGGAACCAAAGTCTTCAAAATATCAGAAACCGCAGAGGAAAAGCAAACAGAAGAGAAAAAAGGCTGAGACCCTTTAGAAGTATTGCCTCCGCCGCCAGCACCAGAAGCTGCCCTCCTCCCCCTGGCTCCGGGGCTTCCCCCGCCAGCCCCCCCTCCGCCCGCACCGGGGGCCTTTCCCCCGGCAGCCCTCCCGCCCCAATGGAGCTGGGGGGGAGCCCTGCCCCCGCCCATGCCGGGGATCCCACCCTTCCCATATATCTCGGGAATCCCAGCACCCTCAATTGCATCAAGGGAAAGGTCACACGTCCCGGCTTCAGCCCCTACCTCTCCTGCCTTGAGAAACCCGGCTTTAGCCCCGGTGCCCGCCTCCTGTGCTCCGGAATATCTGGCTTCACTGCCATACCCCACCCCCACCCTCTGCACCACAGAATATTCAGCTTCAGCGCCAGACTTTGAATCTGCCCCTCCTCCCCAGGGGAGTTCGGTGCTTTCTTCCCAAATCAACCCTCTTCTTAACGAAGGAGCACCATACCAGAATACAGGAGGTGCCATTAAGGCTCCGAGGCAGCCCAACAAGCCCTCCATTGCTAAACAAACAGAGGGAAGCCGAGAAATTCATTTCTTTCCGTTAAGAGAAGTACCTACGGGAGGAGGGGGAAGCGGCTTTGTGAGTGCTCCTCTAACCTCTACAGAGGTTAGGAATTTCAAAAAAGAAATTAAAGGATTATTAGAAGACCCCATAGGTACAGCTGAAATGTTGGACCAGTTCTTAGGTCCCAACATTTTCACTTGGGAAGAAATGCAATCAATAATGAAAATAATATTCTCCCAAGAAGAAAGAGAAATGATTAGAATTGCTGGAATAAAAATTTGGGGAAAAGAAAACCAACAAGGTCCACCCGGGGATCAGAAAATGCCCATTACACCTCTTAACTGGAACCAAAATGATGAAGCTGGGAGGGGACATATGAATGATTATTGTAATTTGATAATCAAGGGAATAAAAGAGGGGGCACTCTGAGGACAAAATGTCAGAAAGGCCTTTGAGGGGCAGCAAGGGAAGGAAGAAACCCTGACTGAGTGGCTGGAGAGGCTCCGAAAGAATATGAAACAATATTCTGGGAGAGACCCGGAGTCCCTAGCAGGGCAAGCCCTGCTAAGAGTTCACTTTGTCACTCATGCCTGGCCAGATATTAGAAAAAAATTGGAAAAAATAGAAGATTGGTATGAGAAACCTTTACAAGACCTAGTAAGGGAAGCTCAAAAGATATATATGTCCGGAGGGATGAAGAAAAAGCCAAAGTGGGAGCAAAGATCATGATAGCCACTATGCGAGAGAGTACCTTCCAAAAAAAATCTAAAGCCCTCAGGTAACACTCCTAAACATTCCAGATTTAGAAATGGTGGAAAAGAGAAAAATAAAACCTCAGCACAATCAAGATTCCAAGAACAACCCAGGGATGCCTGTTTCTATTGCAAGGAAGAAGGGCATTATCAAAGAGAATGCCCCCACCTGAGGAGGGATCTGAAAAGATTTCAAGAGACACACACAGAAGAAAAATAGGGAAATCATGGGCTCTATTTTTGGGGGGATAAATACCATCTGGAGCCTTTGATAACTTTAAAAGTAGGCCCCGAAGAGGAAGTATTGGAATTTATAGTTGACACTGGGGCAGAAAAGACTTGTGTGATGAATATTCCAAAAGGGTGGGATGTAAGTAATGATATGGTAAAAGTAACAGGAGCAAAGGGGGAAGGATTTAAGGTCCCTGTCATTAAAGATGTGGTTATTGAAGGGGAAACAAAAATAGGGATAGGGGATGCTTTGTTAGCTCCTGAGGCTGGCAGCAATTTATTGGGAAGGGATTTACAAATCCAACTGGGGATTGGAGTCATACCAGAAGAAGGGAAAATGACGGCCAAAGTGTTTAAACTTAGCCAAGAAGATGAAAGCAAAATTAACAGAGAGGTTTGGGCTAGGGAAGGGAATAGGGGTGGACTAGATCTTGACCCCATAAGGGTCACAATTGAAAAAGAAGAAGGTCCCATTTGTGTACATCAGTACCCTATATCTTTAGAAGGGAGAAAAGGCTTAAAACCAGTGATAGAAGAATTAATAAAGGATGGGACACTAGAACCTTGTAAATCCCCTCATAATAGCCCTATTCTCCCAGTAAAGAAATCTGATGGAAATTATAAATTAGTGCAAGATTTAAGAGAAGTAAACAAAAGAACACGGGCCTGCTACCCTATGGTTCCTAATCCCTGCACTCTTTTAAGCAAAATTCCACCTCAACATCAGTGGTTTAGTGTGGTAGATCTTAAAAATGCCTTTTGGGCCTGCCCACTGGCAGAGGAAAGCCGAAATATTTTTGCCTTTGAATGGGAAGATCCAAACACAGGGAAAAAGAACCAGTTGAGGTGGACTAAACTGCCACAGGGCTATTGTGAGGCCCCAAATTTATTTGGGCAAGCCTTGGGAGAAATACTACAAACCTTCCCCACTCCCCCAGGAATACAATTTATCCAATATGGAGATGACCTTCTAATATCAGGAGAAGATGAAATGAAAGTTAAAGGAGCTACCATAAAGCTTCTAAATTTTCTTGGGAAAAAGGGACTAAAGGCATCAAAAAGGAAATTACAGTTTGTGGAATCAGAAGTAAAATATCTCGGCCACCTGATAAGCAAAGGTAGCTGACAACTAAGTCCTGAAACAATTAAAGGGATTTTATCCCTCCCTCCTCCCTCTTCAAAAAAGGAGGTTAGGAGACTGCTGGGGCTACTGGGATATTGCAGATTATGGATTGAAAGATATACACAAGCAGTAAAATTTTTATATGAAAAATTAACAGGGGGAGACAATATACAATGGACCAAAGATGATGATGATAATAAATTAGAAAAACTGAAGTTGAAACTAGCCTCGGTACCAGCCCTAAGCTTACCCTCACTAGAAAAACCCTTTCATTTATATGTGAATGCAGAAAATGGAGTAGCTCATGGTGTATTAGTCCAGGAATGGGGAGGGGTGAGAAGACCAATAGCTTATTTAGCTAAACTATTGGACCCAGTAAGCCGTGGCTGGCCAGTATGCATTCAAGCCATAGCAGCTACCGCTATTTTGGTGGAGGAGAGCCGTAAGCTCACCTTTGGAAGTAAACTGATTGTATACACACCCCATGCGGTCCGAAATGTGCTAAATCAAAAAGCTGAAAAATGGTTAACAGACTCCAGGCTATTAAAATATGAAGCAATTCTGATTGACAGTAATGATCTAACTATAGAAGCAAGCAAAAGCCTCAATCTGGCCCAGTTCCTGTATGGAGAACCAAAAGATGACCTGGCACATGATTGCTTAGAAATTACTCAATACCAAACAAAAGTTCGAGAAGATCTAGCTGAACAAGCCCTCTTAGAAGAGGAAAGAATATATGTGGATGGTTCATCCAGATGCTTGCAAGGAAAAAGAATGTCAAGATATGCCTTAGTCGATGGGATAAATATGCAGGCCATCGAAAAAGGAAAACTACCTTCAAATTGGTCGGCGCAGTCTTGTGAATTATACGCTCTAAAGAGAGCACTGGAGCATTTAGCACACAAAAAGGGGACCGTCTATACTGATTCAAAGTACATACCTTTGGAAAGATCTGGGAAGAAAGGGGTTTACTAAATTCAAAGGGGAAAGAACTGATACATGAAGGCCTGATTTCAGAAGTGTTGGAAGCATTAAAATTGCCTGAAGAAATAGCCGTAGTGCATATCAAAGGACACCAAAAAGGGATGACCCCAGAAATAAGAGGGAATAACCTAGCAGACCAAGAAGCCAAAGATGCAGCAGAAAATGGGACTGAACCAATTCTGTTAATCCTGACCCCAGAAAGGGGAGAATTGGAAATCCCCAAATTTAGTAAAGAAGAAGAAAAAGAATTATTTAAGATAGGGGGAGAACAAGATCAATCTGGAAAACGGAAACTTCCTGATGGGAGACAGTTACTTAATAAGCCACTCACTAAGAGAATATTAGAAGATATGCATCAAAAAACTCATTGGGGTACTCAAGCTAGCTTGTGTGATCATTTTCTAAAAAATTATGGGTGTATTGGAATCTTTGGGGTAGCAAAACAAATAACTGGGAACTGTAGAACTTGCCAAAGAGTGACTAGGAAAATAATGAGAAAAACAACATTAGGAGGCCGTGAGTTAGCTCTGCGACCATTCCAAAGTATCCAAGTAGATTTCACTAAACTTCCTCAAGTACAGAGATGGAAGTTCCTATTAGTAATAGCAGACCACCTAACTTGTTGGGTAGAAGCAGTTCCTGCTACTAGAGCTACAGCTAACATAGTATGCAAAACCCTTCTGGAACAAATTATTCCCAGATATGGAATGGTTAATAAAATAAACTCAGGTAGAAGAACACATTTTACATCCAAAGTCTTACAACAAATAACTCAAGCCTTGGGAATAAAATGGGAATTACATACCCCCTGGCACCCACAAAGTTCAGGCCAAGTAGAAAGAGTGAACCAGACTTTGAAAAAAACTTTAACAAAATTAATGATTGAAACTCAAATGTCATGGGTAAAATGCTTACCTTTGGCTCTGTTGAGAGGCCGAACACAGCCCAGGTCAGACCTGGGAGTGTCTCCTTATGAGATGATGTTCGGATTACCCTTCCTTACTGCTCAACATGAAACAGCCACTTATGAAGTAGGAGAAGTAAGTGTCAAAAAATATGTCACCGCAATTGCCAGAACACTTGAAAATTTGCGGCTGAAAGGAATGATCCCTCAAACCACAGCTTTGGAGTTCAAAATTCATAATATCCATTCAGGGGAATGGGTACTAGTAAAAACATGGAAAGAACAATCTTTGACTCCACAATGGGAGGGTCCTTTTCAGGTACTGCTGATGACTGAGGCCGCAATCCAGACCAAGGAACGAGGGTAGATCCATGCCAGCAGAATCAAAGGACCTGTAAAAGAACCTGAAGAGTGGACTGTAATATCCAAACCAGGTGATACCAAATTGATTCTTAAACGGAGACCAGGTGGCAATGAGCTAGAACAATCTAAATAATCCAAGGGATATGCAAAGAATCACACCTAACTGAGAAGTAAAAGCCAAATTTATATCAGTGGCCCCTGGACAAATTCTGGGACATCGTGGAGAAGAATATTCTCACTTCAAACAGGAAGGGTTGGGACTGGATCAAACAGGGAACTCTCATGTTCTGATTCTAGCCTGTGATTTGTATTAAGAAGGCGGAGAATCACAACTTCCATCAGTGCCACATCATATACCCTGTTTGAATCATTCTAACACGGGGCATGCCAACCACGTCAAATATAAGTAATTAATCTAGAGGGAAATTGGCATTTCACACCGTCGACACCCTAGTTGTAAAGGGTGTCAAGCACAAAATCGACCCCCTATCCAGACAAAATCATAAGCAACAAAAGCAATAACTTTGCTCTGCAGATGGGAATTACTAGTGCCTGTTGAATGGGAAACACCTAAGATACGATAAGATACTACAGTTAAAAAGGTGCCAAAAGAAATTTGCCTAAAAGCTACAAAGGAAGTGACAAGGAAATAGAGGGCAAGACCGGGTCGGCCACTGTACTCGCCACCGAGAAGATCCAATACACCTGCTATGGGTTGCAACCTCATAGGCAAGGGAGGTGGGAGTATAAGCCATGCCGGACCTCTGTTATTCCTTCTTTTGTCACTTCTCCTGGTCCCTTTTGGGACACCGGCAAGACCATGTTACAAATGCTATCGAAAGCTCTACATGGAAAGACACCGGGGCTTCTTTCTTATTACTCATACCCATACCAACAGTCACTGTTATGACTCATCCAAATTAGGTATTTGCATGCATAAAGGAGAAAAATATTGGATTACAGAAAATTTAGGAACAAGTGGAAACAGACTAAGAAGCAATTGTCCAAAAGGAGAAAAATAGATTTGCTCCACAGCTGCCACCAGGGGAACAGTCCAAGATTTGGTAAAAGAGCAAGTGGTAAGTAAAGATACAAAGCCAGCACAGCAACCTCGCCCTATATTCACCTCACCACGCCAGGACCTGTATGCAAAGCTCAAACAACAAAGAGGAAAAAACCCCAAGGTTAGGAAAAAACCTGTTTGTGGAATTGGGGGAGAGGATAGGTAAAGAACTTAACATAACCAACTGTTGGGTCTGTGGAGGAGCTTTAATGACAGAAGAATGGCCACGGAAAGGTAGCAGCGTAGGCCCGGTAGAACTCCTTAAATGGAACCGGACAAATATAAGAGGGGGGAACCGACCTGAGGGGTGGATTTTAAGTTCAACAGTGATAGGGGAAGAATGCCTCTGGCGAACTGGGATAAACTTTCTTAATGAAGTAGGAAACACTCCCTGTAAAAGCTATAAAGTGAGTAACAAAACTTCAAGGTGGTGGGTCCCAGAAAAACCAACTTGGTATTGAGCCCAGAAAAAAGGAAAAGACTGTGTATATGATCATGAAGTTGGACTCTTTCAGTGTAATGACACGAGGAAAAATCCTTATTTTGGAATCCCAGAAATAGCCAAATTTGGGGAGAATATAAATCAACAAGAAGGTGATTATTGGAAAGCACCAGATGGCTTCTTTTGGATATGTGGGAAAAGGGCATCCCCAAGACTCCCTTCACATTGGAAAGGGAGTTGTACACTAAGAATCATTCAACCAGGGTTTTTCCTTTTCCCAGAACCAGTGGGAGATCAATTAGGTATACCTCTCTATGAAGACTTCAAAAGAAAGAAAAGAGATTTAATTGGAGGATTCCAAAAATGGAAAGATGAGGAATGGCCCCCTGAACGAATATTAGAAACAGATGGGCCAGCTACCTAAGCACAAGATGGAAGCTGGGGATATCAGACCCCAATTTACATGCTGAATCGTATCATCAGACTCCAAGCTCTTGTAGAAATCATAACCAATGAAACAGCTGGGGCTATGGAATTAATAGTCAGCCAGCAACGCCAAACCAGAGCTGCAATACATCAAAATAGGCTGGCTTTAGACTATTTACTGGCCGAAGAAGGCGGTGTGTGCAGGAAGTTCAATACATCGGACTGTTGTTTAAAAATTGATGACAATGGGGATGCCGTTCTAGATATGGCCAACCAAATCAGAAAAATAGCCCATGTACCAGTCCAAAAATGGGAATCAATGATGTCTGCTAACTGGTGGGATGGCATATTGGGGAAAGAATGGTGGAAGAAGCTAGGTTTCTTCCTCTTATGTGCTACAGCTAGTCTAATATTTCTCCCTTGCTTGATCCCCTGCTTTATTCGGCTAATCACCAGCATAGTTCAAGGCATGCAAGTTGTGGCAATGCCTACTGACCCAAAGTTGGCTATGTCTGGAACAGCACAAAAAATTATGGTATTAAAAAGACAAAGTGATATAAAAGACCCTCTTGAAGAAGCCAAATTGATCTGTGAAAAGAACGAACAGACATTAGAAGCCAAGAAAAAAGAATTATTGCTCAAGCCAAATGATTTATAAAATAGAAAAGGGGGGATTGTTATAAACATATATTATATTAGCTTCTCGCAAAGTATAAAGTAGATATTATATAACGTTAGAAATGCTTTCTGCTGTGTGGATGTAGTTTTCTCTCTTTTTAGCAAGAATGTTAGCAAGTGTGAGCACGTAAGATAACCTCCAAACGAACAGAGGATGAGGCCCGAAAAGCTGCTAATCAACACTTTGTCTAGGGAGCAAAAGGGCCCAAAGGCTACTCCGCCCGGAGAACGGGCGGCCAGGAGAGTCCGGGAGATTTTATCAACACTCTGCCCGGAGAGACGAAGAGGCCCAAAGCTGCAATCAGCCCTGACTGTCTGGAGAATTAAGAAATCCACCCTACCATCGACTCTTGCCTAGCGGGCCCAACCCCAAGAATCAAGAGAAATAAAACCACAAGGCAGAAGACTAGGCACGCTCTAAAAAGGCGGAACCAAGGAGTGGCCATGCAGAACAGCTCCAGGAAAAGTTTTAATATGAATAAAGAACAGACAGTAAAAACGGTATAAAAAGGACTGACCTCTGGCATCAGGTGTACTCTTGGCAGAGCGCCAAGGCAACTGGCTCTTACCCCGTTGCTTTATTTGATGTGTCTCTTATTGTCTTTATATTAAACCCTTTTAAATTCTCACAGGAGAGTGAACTTCGTTTTTCACAGAGAGAAGTTGTTCCCCCTGACAGCTAAGCTCCAACTACGGTGTCGCTTATGTCCTTCCCAGGACGGGCGGGGAAACGCCTCGGCGCAGCGCAGCGCTGGCCGGGAGCGGCCGGCACGGCACCGAGCGCGCTCCCCACTCCCTCCCGCCCGCGCCGCTGCGGAGACCCCGGGTTCGCCGGAATCGGCTACATGCTGCACGGAGGGCAGCGCGGCAAAGGCGGCCTCCCCTCGTCGCCCGGGGAAGGCCGGCCTCGGATCCCCGCTCTCTCCACCGGCACGGGCAGTGCCAGCAGCCTCTCGCTGTGGTCGCCGCTGGCCGAAAGCCTCGCCGCGCACCGCCCGGCCGGCCCCGCCGCTCCGCGGGGTCACACGGCACCTGCCGTGGGCGGCCGCCGAGCGACAGGAAGCAGAAGCGCTCACCGCCGCGCCGCTCGCCGCCCCGCCCGGGCGCTCCTCTCCTCGCGCTACCACGATGGCGCCGGCCCGCCCCGCCTTCCCCGTCGCCTGCGGCGCAACGCGGCTGCTCCGAGCCACGCAGTACGCGTGCGGCCGGGCCCTGCCGAGCTGCCGGCGGAGCCGGGGCACAGCCCGGGCGGGAGAGCTTCCGGCGAGGCTGGGCGGGCGGCGAGCGCGGCCGAGCGTGAGCGCGCCAGGCGGGCGGCGGGCGGCGGCGCGATGGAGAGCTAGATGGAGGCGGCAGCACCGCGCGGCATAAAATAGCTGATCGTCCGGCAGCCGCCCGCTCCGCAGCCCCTCGGCTGCTGTCGAGAAGGGCCCCGGCCCTGGCCGCGCCGGTGGCGAGGCGGCTCCGCAGCCCGCGGGCAGCCCTGGCGGGGCAGGGGAGCACTGCGGGCAGCCCCGGGGCCGCGCAGCCGTCTGCAACGCGCGGTGGGAGCCGCTGGGAACTATTTTACACGTCCCGGGGGGCTGGAGAGGAGCACGGAGACCACGCGGCAGGTCGCTGCCGTTAGGGAAAATTAATCCACGATGCCTGAGGTTTATATCCGAAAAGGAGACAGAGGAGTCCTGCAACATTCTTCGACTACACGGAGAGTCCATGGGGCTTTTCCCATGGCGTCTGTCAAACGGTTGCGGGATGCAGCCCCCTTTTGATGCCAAGTTCCCGGCCACAGCACCCTCTTCCTTTTCCCCACTGGCTGAGGTATTCGGGAGATACAGACTTCCGGAACTGCCTACTCTATGCGCCCCCCTCTAATATGCACCCCCCTCTTGGCATCGAGAAGAAAGATAAGAACCCCATTCCTAATGCTCTTAAGTCTTTGTTGCCTTGCTCTAGGTTCAGGAATTTAACACGGCCTTGATTAATCAACAATCTCTGATGATTAGTAACAGTTCTAGAGAACTCCTAGTTTCTTCTGTTACTTCACTAGCCATAACTTCCTAGCCTTGTCTACAGGCCGATTCACACGGTCTCTTTGTAAAGACTCATCCATCTCATTCCTTTTAATCCCTCCTCTTTTTATTTGCTCTGTATTTGTCTTTACAAACCTTAATTACCATGGATTTAATTTTTTCTTCTGGAGTCTTCTTGGGTTTTGCTATTATTTGCAGTGACATCCTTTTCTGTCCTTTTGTAGTCATTTCTGGATCAGGTAGGCATGGCTGCTAGCGGCATCCCCTTGAGCACCTGCTGAAAGAGCTGCAGCCAGCATGGTGTCACACATGGTAAAAAGATGAGAATTGCGATAGCATATAAGAGGAGAAATCGTATTCATTTAGCCCATAGCTGGCCAGTTAACTATGAAAATATGTCCCATTCCCATCCTTTCAACATTTGGACAGGTCCACGAGCTGACGTTATTTCCTTTGTTATTTGTTTGACCACTTTTCCGCTGTCATCTGCTTGCAAACAAGCAGCTCGAGTCATTTAATTTCCCACAAACTCCTCCTTCTTCTGCCAACAGATAATCTAATACCATCCAATGTTGAATTACCGCTTTCCTCATTTAAGTGGGTTGCTCAGCAAAAAGGTCAAGCGCTGTGGCTGGCTGGTTGGTAATTATTTCCGAGACAGCTTGTAACCTAATTATCTCCTTCAAATGATAAATGGGTTCCCAGGCATCTGGGATTAATTCCTTAGGTTTCCAAGGGGCTGGTCCATCGTGTTGGGTAACTTGTTCTGTTGGCCGTTCATCATTTCCCCGTTTTGGGGTGCTCCCTCCAGCCAGGGCTGCATCAGCTGACTGCTTTTCTCTAATTAAATCATCACAGATTTTGATTCCTAAGCGATTTCCCAGAACTTGTAGTAGCAAAAAGAACAACAGTCTACTAAATATACCATATCCCTGACCAGTTTGGAGGTAACCTGAGCTAAGCATGTTGGCCACAAATCCAATACTGTCCTTTCAAAGCCCGTGTTCCATTAGCAAAGGAACCTACCCATGGTCATCAATTGGTGGCTCAAAATACAGCAGGATTCCCGGGCCTAACGGTCCTCCAACAAGAGTTGCCCCACCATAAGGGTCCCAGCATTTGCATTTCCAAGCTCCCGCACAGGGTTCCCACCTACATTTACATCTGCAAGCTGCTTGGTTGGATTTGGAGCAGAACTCACTAAAAGGCTTTGAGTTCCAATCCGGTGTGGCCATTCCCACTGATAATCACAAACAACATGTCTTCTATTTGTGGAATTTTTGTGGGGACTGCTCAAAAACAGGTGGTCAAAAAAACCCCTTGTCCCTCCCCATTGCTTTACAGGCTTCCAAATATTTTTGGTAAGTGTGATAAGAACGCCTTACGCAGCTACTGTTAGTGAGCCGAACAGGTATTTGATTGCATTTGCCTTGATATTTGGAACAATTGGAAGGAGGGCAATTGGGGGTCCAAACCCAGTTGTTCAAGCCCAGAGGGAAAGTCAATTGACAATTGCCTTTTCCTACATAGACACGCCCTATCCTATTAGGCAATAAGTGCCTGTTGGAGAAGAATGAAGTGGCCGTGAACTTCCTTCTTTGGCCCCAAATCCCATCCCACTGTGGCCCTCACATTGACCCACCATTTAGGTTCAGCTGGGCTAGCCAACTATGGCCACTCTTCAGATCCTCCTGGCCTTCCACAGAGCCAGCAATTGCTAAGGTTAAAAACTTTTGCTACTTCTTCTCCTAAGGCTGCAAATTGATTCTCCCACTCCTGGCCTAAACTCAGCTGACCATATCAAAGTAGAATTAGTAAGGAAAATGTTTTAATAGTGTCATCTAATTAGCTAGTCTAATTTTCCCGTTGTCTTCTGCAGCACCTGTGGCAATTGAAGACACAGAAACCACTTAACGTAACAAAATGGCCACAAGTATTAGCCCCCAAGTGAGTGGAGATTCTAGAGGAGGGATGCCTTTACAGTCTATTTCAGCAGACGGTCTGAAGGTAGGACTGCGGGGCTTCTTCCGATGTCGAAGCACTGCCTACTGCTCCGGCCCACTCCTGCAGAGTGTCAGTCACGGCCTCCCGGCCTTCTCCTCCAGCTGAGATGTGCAAATCTCTGAGGCTTCAGAGACCTTGACCCGAGAGTGACGGGTTCACCTGTGTTCAGCTTACTTGACGGCTGTTTTCTGTCGTCAGTGACACTTGGAATGGGCCACGCCATTTCACCAGCACTGGCGCTTCTTTCTACTCCTTAATTAGGACTCAATCTCCTGGTTGGATGTTAAAAGCAGCAAAGTCCAAAGGCCGGGCTTGCGCCAGCTGAGTTTCCTGTTGAAGGGGTTTCACAAGAAGCAGGATCCTGGCCACAGATGGTTTTAAAAATGCATCACTTGCCTCTACCCCCCCCACTGGGTGGAGACTTACCAGGAGGGCAATTGCAAACAACGATTGAAAGGGAGATAACTGAATCTCTCTTCTGGGTTGGGCCCTCATTCTCACCAAAGCCAATGTCCAAAGCCCTACCCATGGCATCTTGGTTTCTATTACCAGCTTCAAAAGGTGTTTATTTCTCTCTTCATTGTTTTCTACCCGAGCCGAGCTCTGGGGGTGCCAGGGCCTATGGAGGTTCCATTGTGTTCCTAAAGAAGCCAAAACCCCTTGAAGGATCTTTCCTGCAAAATGAGTTCCCCTATCTGAATCTATTGCTTCTACAATGCTGTATCTTGGAATGATTTGTTCCAAAAATGCCTTAAGAACTGATCCTGTCATTACTGAAGTAGTTGGAAATACTTCTGGCCACCTTGCTAGCTGACATACGATTACCAGAAGATATTAAGCCTTGCCACTTGGGGCATCTCCGGAAAATCCACCTGGCATCTTTGGAAGGGCCATGCAGCCCAAGGCCTCCCTCCTCTAGCAAGTTACTTTGTAACTTGGCTGTTGGCTTTAGCACAGATCAAGCAACCTTCAACAGCTCCTTTTGCCAGTCTAAAAAGACCCCCAGCAACATACATCATGAGATAGGCTTCTGCCAATCCTCAGGAAGTGCAAGAACTCTCTTAATGGAGTTGCTTTAATATTGGTAGGGCCAAAGGTTCTGGTATCTCTTGTTTGCCATCCCTTGGAAACCAATTCTTGCCTTTTTTCTCTGCCACACGACTTTTAACTGTATGTCAAACTGCTGTGGTAGAAAAGACAGCTTCCTGGGCAGTGATGGAGTCACGGGGAGCAAAGGGGGCATCTTGGAGAGTTCTGGCAGAAGTGTGGCTTTCTGAGTTTCTTCATCCACCAAAAAGGAGACAGAGGAGTCCTGTAACATTCGTCAACTCCAGGGAGAGGCCATGGGGCTTTTGCCATGGAGTCTCTCAAATGATTGCGGGAAGCAGCCCCCTTCTGATGTTAAGTTCCTGGCAACAGCACCCTCTGAGGTACTCGGGAATTACAGACTTCCGGAACTGCCTACTCTATGCCCCCCTCTAATATGCACTCCCCTTTTGGAATGGAAAAGGAAGAAAACCAAACTATTCCTAATGCTGGGAAGTCTTTGCTGCCTTGCTCTAGGTTCGGGAATTTAGCAGGGCCTTGGCTGAGCAACAGTCTCTGTTGATTAGTAACAGTTTCTAGAACGAATACTTTCTTCTGTTACTTCCCCCCCTGTAAATTCCTAGCCTTGTCTAAGGAGAGATTCACACGGTCTCTTTGTAAAGACACATCTATCTTACTCCTTTCACGCCCACACCTTCCTTGCGGTGGAACGGCTCTCCCCGGCACAGCACCTGGCACAAAACCCCCGTATACGCACACACACACCTGCACTTACCCTGCACTCCACTGCACACACACACACACACACACCTCCCGCACACTAACACCCCCTCCACATCCCCACCATGCTACTTGCAGTGGCCCCGCCCCTGCCATCCCCACCGGCTGGCAGCACCCACTCCTCACATGCTTCCCCATGCCTTGCATTTCCTTGCTGCCCCCTCTGTAGCCTTCCCTCAACCTGCCTTTTCTCCCCTGCCTTGCACTGACTTGCTCACCCATCCCCCACCTGACTTCCTTTCACATTCGTCTAGGTCTGGCCTCATCTTTCCTTTTCCTTCTAGGACCCTCATTGCCTTGCCTCGCCTCGCAAAGCCACCACTTGCCTTGCCTTGCCCTTGAACCCCTCCCTTGCCTTGCATGACCTTGCTCACCCCTCCCCCACCTGGAATTCAACACCCCTTTTCAATGACATTTCTGGGCCTTGCCCTGCCCTTTCTGCTCCTCCGAGGAATCTCAAAGCTCTCAAGCATCTCCGGTGTTTCAGGATCCCATGAGAGGAAGACCAGGGGAGGACGCATGTTGCCACACTCATCTCTGTGGGCAGCCTTTGTCTGGGAGCAATCCTTGCATGTCTTGAACCTTGGAGGGGCAATTCACATTTTGCCCTTGAGCTCGGGGACCAGAAAGAGAGTTCTTTTGCATACAAGGGAAAGCAGGTAGCTCAAGTCTTTTAGGTACAGAGGAGAGATGACCCACGCGGGATCAAGGCCACACAGAGCACTTGGTCCTGGCCACTTTTGTGTACCAGCAGTCCTTGAATGTACTTCTCACCTGCCTTGCCTGGCCTTGCCTTGGCAACACAACAGTTGCCTTGCCTTGCCCTGCTAGCCCTCTGGAGCCTTGCATTCCTTTGCACGGCCATGCCCAGCACATGACCTGCCTACTGTTTTCCTCCAGGGCCTTGGCTTGCTGAGCCCTTCCTGTTTCTGCCTGGCCTTCCCATCAGTGGCCCTTCCTTCCTACAGCCAGCCTTGCCTCTAACTTCTGGACCTTCTCTTGCCTACCACTCCATTTGCTTTCCCCTCACTGCTCTGGCCTTGCCTACCTCTCCCTTGACTTGCCCACAATTGCCTGCACTCGGTTTGCAGCGCCTTGCCTGCATGGAAGGCAAGGGAAAGAGTGGTAGGCCGGGCAAAGCAAAGCCAGCAAGTTGTAGGCAGTGCGAGGCAAGGCAGACGCAGGCAAAGGAAGCAGAGCAAGGGTACCTTAAGAAGAACTAGACAAGGCAAGGCCAAGAGACTCGGAGTGCCTTTCCTTGGGAAGGCAAGGACATAGTGCCAGTGTTGCTGGAGCAGATGTTAAGGTACTGTGGGGAGGAATAGTCCAGCAAGACATTTCTCTTCTGGCCCCTGTGCGTGTGGGGGCAATTGTTGGACATATTCAATACTGGAGGCGGATCAGTCGCTGGATGTGTTGTATTTTGGAGGAGGGGATGCCGTTTCTTTGGAGATGGGCTTGTAGTTGCTCTCTTTGGCAAGGAAGGCAGGTTTGGATGTGCACATCAGGTACTCCTAGGGATTTTAAAGGCTTTTCCCAACAGGCAGAGCTCTCTCTGGGTTCGAGCTGTTGAGCTGTCGGTGGGAATGCAAAGGCCAAGCTCTTAAGCTATTTGTCCTGGTGCCTTCAGTGTGTGAGCAGTCCCTGGTGCCGTTGCCTTTGGATCCTGACTCTGGGAGAGGGAAGGCTTAGGATGGTACCTAGAGCTGAGAAGGAGAGTGCTGAGAACAGCGTGTGTGCTGCTAGTTTGAGGGGTGCAGGTGAAGTTGTAGGCAGCAAGATCTTCCTCAGCTGGCACTGTTTTGAGCCCTGTTTTTGCCAGATGGTTTCAAGCTGGTGGGCGGAATCTGCGAGAGGGAAAAGATTTGTTTGGGCCAAAGAGGTGTGGTGTAAAGAAGAGTGTGCTCTTGGAAGGGGAAGATGAGGGCAACCTTTTTGTCCTGACACCGTTGATTTGAGTGCAGGGCCGTTTGCAAGTTGCCTCTGTCTGCCCTTGGGGTGGTTTCGAGCTGGGCCAGGTGCTTGGCCTTCTTTTGCAAGTCTGCAGCGCCGTCGTGTGGTTGTTTCCATGAGCGCTGACAGTGCCCGGCAAAAAGCGCTTGGCTGGAGCGGCCCCAGTCGTGTGGAAGCAGTTGGTGGAAGAGCTCCGCTGTGCATGCTGCCTCTTGGAGACATAAAAGGATGTAACCCTGCGCGTAGCGGGGAAGCAAGACGAATCTTTTCATTGTTGGCTGAGCAGTTTCTAAGTCGCAAAAGTAAAGGCAGTTTCAGCACGGCCTCTTTCTTTCAGAACCTTTTCTGTGCCATCATGAACGTGCTCAACATGCCACTCGCACCCGCTGAACTGCATCAAAGGCCCTGGAGATAGGCGCTTTCCTTCAAGCTCTCTGTAGCATCCTACCCTCCACCTCTGGCGGATCCCAAAGCCCTTCCAAACATCCAGCAGCTGCACGCAGAGAACAAGTGCTAGAACAAGGCGTTGGCCTTCCTAGTCCTTTTAAAGTCTGTGAACTAGGCGAAACATTCCAGTGAGCAGCACTTTCCTTCGCAACTATATCTAGAGCATCATCACATTCTCTCCAAGTGGGTAAGTCCACCCTTGCAGCGCAGCGTTTGCAGCCACAGTTCGGACTGAGAGATAGGCCAGGTGAGAAAGCATTTCTTGACTATCCCTCTTCTCTGGAAGACTTGATACTCGCAGCGCGACCACGTCCACACACCTTCAGTGTGGCCAGGTTCAAGCAGCTAGAGCTCCCAGAGATGGGAGAGTCAGGAGAGAAGACGTTCCAAAAGTACCGTGTACTTACAGCAGCATTAAAACTGTGCACAGCAGTCTGCAGCACTGTAGACTGCGGCTTCTCCGACAGACGAGCCATCCCATTGTTGCCTCTCGCAGCCTGCTTGCTAGCTGCTCTCCTGAAGAAAAGAACTAGAAGAAAAAGCCAATGCTGGGCTGCACCTTCCCCTTGCCTTACGTAAAGCCACCTAAACTCCCCGCTGCACTCTCTACTTCCCCTCTCCTTGGAAGCGACCACTGTGTTTGCTGCATCTCGAAGCCTAAAGTTAAGCGCCAGTGGTTTTGGGGATGGTTGGAAGAGGGATAAGTAGTAGCACAAGGAAGTAGTTGTCGTTGAACTTCCTCCTTCTCAATGCTAACGTGAATTGGGCAGGCAGGCGAGTGCTAGCCACGCTCCTTTCTCAGTTTGTACGCTGCGGACACGAGTCCGGTGCTCTGCGCCTTCGTTCGGCCTCTTTAGTACCCATGTCGCTCTTTCATTCAGCCGGAGTCGAAGCGTCGTCTACTTCTCGCCCAGAGAGCACGGTGCCGGCAGCGAAATGCCCCAGCCGACTGCTTCTGCCGACACACGCCTGGTCTATGCACTTTCCCTCGCAGCGACATACAGCAGCACTTTCGGTCTTTCTTGTCGTCCAAATGGAAAGGGAAAGATTCTCAGCTCCGTCTGGCACAGTTTTAGGTCAACAAGCTTACCCGGAGCTTACCCGCGACGCGTGGAAACTTGTGTTTGCACCACATTCAAGTGGTAGCCGTCTTTCCTTTACAGGCTGCAGAACGCCGTCAGATCCCGGTGCTCTCTGCACCTGCCTTCTCAGTTCCAATACCGCCGCGCACAATACAGCTTTGCAGGAAGCAAACACGCGGATAGTCATGTCGCTCAGAAGAACGTGCCAGGACGAAAAGATGTTCTTCCTTTCTCCTCGTCGCCCATATTGTGGTGCTGTATTAAAAGCCTTGGCCAGCGAAAGGCTAATCCAGCAAGTGTTTCTCACCTGATGCATTTCGCTGAGGGAGAGCTGAGGAAAATCCTTGCACAGCACACTGCGGATGCGTGCAGTACACATGCTGAAGAGAGCCACAGCTAAAAGCAATCGCTGGGCTTCAGTTCTGTCCAGACGGCAGAAGGCGAAGAACGAAGCAGCTGGGCACCGCGTTAACGTACTCAGTGGACCGAATTTCAAATGTTCAGCCAAGAGCTGCTTCACAAGCAGATTCAGCTGAGAATGCTCTGGCTGGTTCACAAAGTAAGGCGTAGCCGTTGCACTCTATCACACTATCAGGCCAGAAGAAGTTTCTTACACCTTCAATGCTGCAGAGTCCATGCAGCTGGAGCACACGCAGTAGGACGCGTCCAGATAGACGGCGTTCTTCAAGTACCCCCCTCCTCCAAGCAGCCTTGAAACTGAGCACAACACACTGCGGCTCGGGAGCTTCCTTCTCAGATAGACGTGCCGTCACGTTATTCACTCTCGCAGCTCCGTTGCCCACTAGCAGCAGGTGCTACCAAAGCAAAATGCTCCAGAAGTAAAAAGCACTGCTGAGCAAACCTTTTCCTTTGCCTCACGTAAAGCACTGTAAACTGTCCGCTGCACTCTTTATTTCCATTCTCCGCTGCATCTACCACTGTCATCTCTGCATCTCGAAGCATAAAGCTCGGCACAATTCTTCCCAGGGAAAGCTGGAAGAGAAATAGGTAGCAGCACAAGTAGCTGCAAGTGGAACTTTTGTTTTCAACTGCTAACGTGAATCCGAAAAGAAGCGAGCGGCAGCCACGCTTCTTCTTGCAGCCTGTGCGATGCGCACACCAGCTCGGTGCTCTGCGCCCTCATTCGTATGCTCTTCGTACCATGTCGCGCTTTTCATTCTGCCGGAGTCGAAGCGTCGTCTACTTCTCGCCCGGAGAGCACGGTGCCGGAAGAGAAATGCCCCAGCCGACTGCCCTTCCGAAACACACCAGGGCTATGCACATTTCTCGCAGCGACATACAGCAGCACTTTCGGTCTTTTCTTGTCGTCCAAATGTAAAGGGAAAGATTCTCAGCAATGTCGGGCACAGAGAACAGTTTTAGGTCAACAAGCACGCCCAGAGCTTGCCCGCGACTCGTGGAAACTTGTGTTTGCACACATTCCAGTGGCAGCCCTCTTTCCTTTACAGCCTGCAGAGCGCCGTCAGATCGCGGTGCTCTCTGCACCTGCCTTCTCCCTTCCAAGTACCACTGCGCACAATACAGCCTTGCAGGAAGCAAAGGTGCGGATAGTCGTCTCGCAGAGAAGAACGTGCAAAGACGAAAAGATGTTCTTCTTTGCTCCTCCTCGTCGCCCAGATTGTGGTGCTGTACTGAAAGCCATGGCCAGCGAAAGGCTAATCCAGCAAGTGTTTCTCACCTGATGCATTTCGCTGAGGGAGAGCTGAGGAAAATCCTTGCACAGCACACTGCGGATGCGTGCAGTACACATGCTGAAGAGCGGCAAAACTCAAAGCCATCGCTGGGCTTCAGTTCTGTCCAGACCGCAGAAGGCGAAGAACGAAGCAGCTGGGCACCGCGTTAACGTACTCAGTGGATCGAATTTCAAATGTCCAGCCAAAAGCTGCTTCATAAGCAGATTCAGCTGAGAATGCTCTGGCTGCTTCACAAAGTAAGGCGTAGCCGTTGCACTCTATCACACTATCAGGCCAGAAGAAGTTTCTTACACCTTCAATGCTGCAGAGTCCATGCAGCTGGAGCACACCAAGAAGGACGCGTCCAGATAGACGGCGTTCTTCAAGTACCCCCCTCCTCCAAGCAGCCTTGAAACTGAGCACAACACACTGCGGCTCGGGAGCTTCCTTCTCAGATAGACGTGCCGTCACGTTATTCACTCTCGCAGCTCCGTTGCCCACTTGCAGCAGCTGCTACCAAAGCAAAATGCTCCAGAAGTAAAAAGCACTGCCGGGCTGTACTTTCGCCTTGCCGCACGTGAAGCACCATAAACTGTCCGCTGTACTCTTTATTTCCCTTCTCCGCCGCATCTACCACTGTCATCTCTGCATCTCGAAGCATAAAGCTCGGCACAATTCTTCCCAGGGAAAGCTGGAAGAGAAATAGGTAGCAGCACAAGTAGCTGCAAGTGGAACTTTTGTTTTCAACTGCTAACGTGAATCCGAAAAGAAGCGAGCGGCAGCCACGCTTCTTCTTGCAGCCTGTGCGATGCGCACACCAGCTCGGTGCTCTGCGCCCTCATTCGTATGCTCTTCGTACCATGTCGCGCTTTTCATTCTGCCGGAGTCGAAGCGTCGTCTACTTCTCGCCCGGAGAGCACGGTGCCGGAAGAGAAATGCCCCAGCCGACTGCCCTTCCGAAACACACCAGGGCTATGCACATTTCTCGCAGCGACATACAGCAGCACTTTCGGTCTTTTCTTGTCGTCCAAATGTAAAGGGAAAGATTCTCAGCAATGTCGGGCACAGAGAACAGTTTTAGGTCAACAAGCACGCCCAGAGCTTGCCCGCGACTCGTGGAAACTTGTGTTTGCACACATTCCAGTGGCAGCCCTCTTTCCTTTACAGCCTGCAGAGCGCCGTCAGATCGCGGTGCTCTCTGCACCTGCCTTCTCCCTTCCAAGTACCACTGCGCACAATACAGCCTTGCAGGAAGCAAAGGTGCGGATAGTCGTCTCGCAGAGAAGAACGTGCAAAGACGAAAAGATGTTCTTCTTTGCTCCTCCTCGTCGCCCAGATTGTGGTGCTGTACTGAAAGCCATGGCCAGCGAAAGGCTAATCCAGCAAGTGTTTCTCACCTGATGCATTTCGCTGAGGGAGAGCTGAGGAAAATCCTTGCACAGCACACTGCGGATGCGTGCAGTACACATGCTGAAGAGCGGCAAAACTCAAAGCCATCGCTGGGCTTCAGTTCTGTCCAGACCGCAGAAGGCGAAGAACGAAGCAGCTGGGCACCGCGTTAACGTACTCAGTGGACCGAATTTCAAATGTCCAGCCAAAAGCTGCTTCATAAGCAGATTCAGCTGAGAATGCTCTGGCTGGTTCACAAAGTAAGGCGTAGCCGTTGCACTCTATCACACTATCAGGCCAGAAGAAGTTTCTTACACCTTCAATGCTGCAGAGTCCATGCAGCTGGAGCACACCAAGAAGGACGCGTCCAGATAGACGGCGTTCTTCAAGTACCCCCCTCCTCCAAGCAGCCTTGAAACTGAGCACAACACACTGCGGCTCGGGAGCTTCCTTCTCAGATAGACGTGCCGTCACGTTATTCACTCTCGCAGCTCCGTTGCCCACTTGCAGCAGCTGCTACCAAAGCAAAATGCTCCAGAAGTAAAAAGCACTGCCGGGCTGTACTTTCGCCTTGCCGCACGTGAAGCACCATAAACTGTCCGCTGTACTCTTTATTTCCCTTCTCCGCCGCATCTACCACTGTCATCTCTGCATCTCGAAGCATAAAGCTCGGCACAATTCTTCCCAGGGAAAGCTGGAAGAGAAATAGGTAGCAGCACAAGTAGCTGCAAGTGGAACTTTTGTTTTCAACTGCTAACGTGAATCCGAAAAGAAGCGAGCGGCAGCCACGCTTCTTCTTGCAGCCTGTGCGATGCGCACACCAGCTCGGTGCTCTGCGCCCTCATTCGTATGCTCTTCGTACCATGTCGCGCTTTTCATTCTGCCGGAGTCGAAGCGTCGTCTACTTCTCGCCTGAGAGCACGGTGCCGGCAGAGAAACGCTCCGGGCTTCTGCCTCTGCCGAAACACGCCTGGGCTATCCCTCTCAGCGTTAAGTAGCACAAAATGCTGTCTGCGTTGTGGTCTTAATCTTAAGGGAAAGATTCTCGGCTTCGGCTAGCACAGAGAACTTTGCTGGGACAATACATGTGTTTTATTATCCTTTCCCGCAAGAAGACTATGGTGCTTCTTTGGAACTGTTGGCCAGTGTAAGGCTAATCCAGCAAGTGCTTCTCTCCTGACACATTTCTCTGAGCGAGAGCTTCGGCGGACAGTTGGGCTCTGCGAAGCAGAAAGTCTGTGCTTGCACGTAGCGCTGAGGAGAATCTGTGCACAGCGCGCTCTGGATGCGTGCAGTACACACACTAAAGAGAGCCAAAGCTCAATGTCTCAGTTCTGTCCAGCGCCGGAAATTGAGAAGAACGCAGCCCCAGAGCTCTGGGCTGGAGTGTGCGATGGTTATGAGCTGTGCCACTCTTCTGCGTGTCTACTGCACGCATCCATAGTGTACAGTGCAAGGATTTTCCTCAGCTCTCGCTCAGCGAAATGCATTAGAAGGGAAGCACATGCTAGATTAGCCATTCGTTAGCCCACGCTTTCAGTAGAGCACCACAATCTGGGCGACGAGGAAAAGCAAAGAAGAACATCTTTTCGTCTTTGCACGATCTTCTCTGCGAGACATCTCTCCACGTCTTTGCTTCCTGCAAGGCTGTAAGGTGCGCGGTGGTACTTGGAAGGGAGAAGGCAGGTGCAGAGAGCACCGCGATCTGACGGCGCTCTGCAGGCTTAAAGGAAAGAAAGCTACCACTTGAATGTGGTGCAAATACCAATTTCCACGCGTCGCGGGTAAGCTCCGGGTAAGCTTGGTGACCTAAAACTGGGCGCTGAGTGAGACGTAACCGAGAATTTTTCCCTTTGCATTCCGGCTCCAACGCAAACAGAATGTGATGCTACTTAGCGCTGCGAAGGAAAGTGCATAGCCCTGGTGTGTTTGGGAAGAATCAGCAGCCTGGAGCGTTTTTCTGGAGCCTTTCTCCGCTGGCACCGTGCTCTCTGGGCGAGAAGTAGACGACGCTTCGACTCCGGCAGAATGAAAGCGCGACATGGTACGAAGAGCATTAAAGAATGAGGGCAGAGGGCCGAGCTGGTGTGTGCATCGCACAGGCTGCAAGAGGAAGCCTGGCTGTCACTCGCTTGTTTCCGGATTCACGTTAGCGTTTTAAAACAGAAAGTTCCACTTGCAGCTACTTGTGCTGCTGCCTATTTCTCTTCCAGCGTTCCCTGGGAGGAATTGTGCCGAGCTTTATGCTTCGAGATGCAGAGATAACAGTGGTAGATGCGGCGGAGAATGGAAATACAGAGCACAGCGGACAGTTTATGGTGCTTTACGTGAGGCAAGGGAAAGTGCAGCCCGGCAGTGCTTTTTACTTCTGGAGCATTTTGCTTTGGTAGCAGCTGCTGCAAGTGGGCAACGGAGCTGCGAGAGTGAATAACGTGACGGCACGTCTATCTGAGAAGGAAGCTCCCGAGCCGCAGTGTGTTGTGCTCAGTTTCAAGGCTGCTTGGAGGAGGGGGGTACTTGAAGAACGCCTTCTATCTCGACGCGTCCTACTGCGTGTGCTCCAGCTGCATGGACGCTGCAGCATTGAAGGTGTAGGATACTGCTTCTGGCCAGGTAGTGTGATGAATGGAAACGGCTGCGCCTTACTTTGTGAAGCAGCCAGAGCATTCTCAGCTGAATCTGCTTATGAAGCAGCTTTTGGCTGGACATTTGAAATTCCGTCCACTGAGTACGTTAACGCGGTGCCCAGTTGCTTCGTTCTTTGCCTTCTGCGGTCTGGACAAAACTGAAGCCCAGCGATGGCTTTGCGTTTTGGCGCTCTTCAGCGCGAACACTGCACGCATCCACAGTGTGCTGTGCACGGATTTTCCTCAGCTCGACGTACAATCATTTTCTTGCTGTTTCCAGAGTCTAAACTCTTCGTGAAACTCTCGCTCAGCGAGATGCGTCAGGAATGAGGCACTTGCTGGATGAGCTTTTCGCTAGCCAAGACTTTCAATACAGCACCACAATTCAGGCAAGAAGCAGGAGAAAGGAAGATCATCTTTTCGTCCTTCCACGTTCTTCTCTGCGAGATGACTATCCGTGTCTTTGCTTCCTGCAAGGCTGTAAGGGGCGCGGTAGTACTTAGAACTGAGAAGGCAGGTGCAGAGAGCACGGCGGTCTGACGGTGCTCTGCAGGCTGTAAAGGAAAGACGGCAACCACTTGAATGTGGTGCAAACACAAGTTTCCACGCGTCGCGGGTAAGCTCCGGGTAAGCTTGTTGACCTAAAACTGTGCGAGACGGAGCTGAGACTCTTTCCCTTTACATTTGGACGACAAGAAAGACCGAAAGTGCTGCTGTATGTCGCTGCGAGGGAAAGTGCATAGACCAGGCGCGTGTCAGCAGAAGCAGTCGGCTGGGGCATTTCGCTGCCGGCACCGTGCTCTCTGGGCGAGAAGTAGACGACGCTTCGACTCCGGCACAATGAAAGCGCGACATGGGTACTAAAGAGGCCGAACGAAGGCGCAGAGCACCGGGCTGGTGTCCGCAGCGTACAAACTGAGAAAGGAGCGTGGCTAGCACTCGCCTGCCTGCCCAATTCACGTTAGCATTGAGAAGGAGGAAGTTCAACGACAACTACTTCCTTGTGCTACTACTTATCCCTCTTCCAACCATCCCCAAAACCACTGGCGCTTAACTTTAGGCTTCGAGATGCAGCAAACACAGTGGTCGCTTCCAAGGAGAGGGGAAGTAGAGAGTGCAGCGGGGAGTTTAGGTGGCTTTACGTAAGGCAAGGGGAAGGTGCAGCCCAGCATTGGCTTTTTCTTCTAGTTCTTTTCTTCAGGAGAGCAGCTAGCAAGCAGGCTGCGAGAGGCAACAATGGGATGGCTCGTCTGTCGGAGAAGCCGCAGTCTACAGTGCTGCAGACTGCTGTGCACAGTTTTAATGCTGCTGTAAGTACACGGTACTTTTGGAACGTCTTCTCTCCTGACTCTCCCATCTCTGGGAGCTCTAGCTGCTTGAACCTGGCCACACTGAAGGTGTGTGGACGTGGTCGCGCTGCGAGTATCAAGTCTTCCAGAGAAGAGGGATAGTCAAGAAATGCTTTCTCACCTGGCCTATCTCTCAGTCCGAACTGTGGCTGCAAACGCTGCGCTGCAAGGGTGGACTTACCCACTTGGAGAGAATGTGATGATGCTCTAGATATAGTTGCCAAGGAAAGTGCTGCTCACTGGAATGTTTCGCCTAGTTCACAGACTTTAAAAGGACTAGGAAGGCCAACGCCTTGTTCTAGCACTTGTTCTCTGCGTGCAGCTGCTGGATGTTTGGAAGGGCTTTGGGATCCGCCAGAGGTGGAGGGTAGGATGCTACAGAGAGCTTGAAGGAAAGCGCCTATCTCCAGGGCCTTTGATGCAGTTCAGCGGGTGCGAGTGGCATGTTGAGCACGTTCATGATGGCACAGAAAAGGTTCTGAAAGAAAGAGGCCGTGCTGAAACTGCCTTTACTTTTGCGACTTAGAAACTGCTCAGCCAACAATGAAAAGATTCGTCTTGCTTCCCCGCTACGCGCAGGGTTACATCCTTTTATGTCTCCAAGAGGCAGCATGCACAGCGGAGCTCTTCCACCAACTGCTTCCACACGACTGGGGCCGCGCCAGCCAAGCGCTTTTTGCCGGGCACTGTCAGCGCTCATGGAAACAACCACACGACGGCGCTGCAGACTTGCAAAAGAAGGCCAAGCACCTGGCCCAGCTCGAAACCACCCCAAGGGCAGACAGAGGCAACTTGCAAACGGCCCTGCTCTCAAATCAACGGTGTCAGGACAAAAAGGTTGCCCTCATCTTCCCCTTCCAAGAGCACACTCTTCTTTACACCACACCTCTTTGGCCCAAACAAATCTTTTCCCTCTCGCAGATTCCGCCCACCAGCTTGAAACCATCTGGCAAAAACAGGGCTCAAAACAGTGCCAGCTGAGGAAGATCTTGCTGCCTACAACTTCACCTGCACCCCTCAAACTAGCAGCACACACGCTGTTCTCAGCACTCTCCTTCTCAGCTCTAGGTACCATCCTAAGCCTTCCCTCTCCCAGAGTCAGGATCCAAAGGCAACGGCACCAGGGACTGCTCACACACTGAAGGCACCAGGACAAATAGCTTAAGAGCTTGGCCTTTGCATTCCCACCGACAGCTCAACAGCTCGAACCCAGAGAGAGCTCTGCCTGTTGGGAAAAGCCTTTAAAATCCCTAGGAGTACCTGATGTGCACATCCAAACCTGCCTTCCTTGCCAAAGAGAGCAACTACAAGCCCATCTCCAAAGAAACGGCATCCCCTCCTCCAAAATACAACACATCCAGCGACTGATCCGCCTCCAGTATTGAATATGTCCAACAATTGCCCCCACACGCACAGGGGCCAGAAGAGAAATGTCTTGCTGGACTATTCCTCCCCACAGTACCTTAACATCTGCTCCAGCAACACTGGCACTATGTCCTTGCCTTCCCAAGGAAAGGCACTCCGAGTCTCTTGGCCTTGCCTTGTCTAGTTCTTCTTAAGGTACCCTTGCTCTGCTTCCTTTGCCTGCGTCTGCCTTGCCTCGCACTGCCTACAACTTGCTGGCTTTGCTTTGCCCGGCCTACCACTCTTTCCCTTGCCTTCCATGCAGGCAAGGCGCTGCAAACCGAGTGCAGGCAATTGTGGGCAAGTCAAGGGAGAGGTAGGCAAGGCCAGAGCAGTGAGGGGAAAGCAAATGGAGTGGTAGGCAAGAGAAGGTCCAGAAGTTAGAGGCAAGGCTGGCTGTAGGAAGGAAGGGCCACTGATGGGAAGGCCAGGCAGAAACAGGAAGGGCTCAGCAAGCCAAGGCCCTGGAGGAAAACAGTAGGCAGGTCATGTGCTGGGCATGGCCCTGCAAAGGAATGCAAGGCTCCAGAGGGCTAGCAGGGCAAGGCAAGGCAACTGTTGTGTTGCCAAGGCAAGGCCAGGCAAGGCAGGTGAGAAGTACATTCAAGGACTGCTGGTACACAAAAGTGGCCAGGACCAAGTGCTCTGTGTGGCCTTGATCCCGCGTGGGTCATCTCTCCTCTGTACCTAAAAGACTTGAGCTACCTGCTTTCCCTTGTATGCAAAAGAACTCTCTTTCTGGTCCCCGAGCTCAAGGGCAAAATGTGAATTGCCCCTCCAAGGTTCAAGACATGCAAGGATTGCTCCCAGACAAAGGCTGCGCACAGAGATGAGTGTGGCAACATGCGTCCTCCCCTGGTCTTCCTCTCATGGGATCCTGAAACACCGGAGATGCTTGAGAGCTTTGAGATTCCTCGGAGGAGCAGAAAGGGCAGGGCAAGGCCCAGAAATGTCATTGAAAAGGGGTGTTGAATTCCAGGTGGGGGAGGGGTGAGCAAGGTCATGCAAGGCAAGGGAGGGGTTCAAGGGCAAGGCAAGGCAAGTGGTGGCTTTGCGAGGCGAGGCAAGGCAATGAGGGTCCTAGAAGGAAAAGGAAAGATGAGGCCAGACCTAGACGAATGTGAAAGGAAGTCAGGTGGGGGATGGGTGAGCAAGTCAGTGCAAGGCAGGGGAGAAAAGGCAGGTTGAGGGAAGGCTACAGAGGGGGCAGCAAGGAAATGCAAGGCATGGGGAAGCATGCGAGGAGTGGGTGCTGCCAGCCGGTGGGGATGGCAGGGGCGGGGCCACTGCAAGTAGCATGGTGGGGATGTGGAGGGGGTGTTAGTGTGCGGGAGGTGTGTGTGTGTGTGTGTGTGCAGTGGAGTGCAGGGTAAGTGCAGGTGTGTGTGTGCGTATACGGGGGTTTTGTGCCAGGTGCTGTGCCGGGGAGAGCCGTTCCACCGCAAGGAAGGTGTGGGCGTGAAAGGAGTAAGATAGATGTGTCTTTACAAAGAGACCGTGTGAATCTCTCCTTAGACAAGGCTAGGAATTTACAGGGGGGGAAGTAACAGAAGAAAGTATTCGTTCTAGAAACTGTTACTAATCAACAGAGACTGTTGCTCAGCCAAGGCCCTGCTAAATTCCCGAACCTAGAGCAAGGCAGCAAAGACTTCCCAGCATTAGGAATAGTTTGGTTTTCTTCCTTTTCCATTCCAAAAGGGGAGTGCATATTAGAGGGGGGCATAGAGTAGGCAGTTCCGGAAGTCTGTAATTCCCGAGTACCTCAGAGGGTGCTGTTGCCAGGAACTTAACATCAGAAGGGGGCTGCTTCCCGCAATCATTTGAGAGACTCCATGGCAAAAGCCCCATGGCCTCTCCCTGGAGTTGAAGAATGTTACAGGACTCCTCTGTCTCCTTTTTGGTGGATGAAGAAACTCAGAAAGCCACACTTCTGCCAGAACTCTCCAAGATGCCCCCTTTGCTCCCCGTGACTCCATCACTGCCCAGGAAGCTGTCTTTTCTACCACAGCAGTTTGACATACAGTTAAAAGTCGTGTGGCAGAGAAAAAAGGCAAGAATTGGTTTCCAAGGGATGGCAAACAAGAGATACCAGAACCTTTGGCCCTACCAATATTAAAGCAACTCCATTAAGAGAGTTCTTGCACTTCCTGAGGATTGGCAGAAGCCTATCTCATGATGTATGTTGCTGGGGGTCTTTTTAGACTGGCAAAAGGAGCTGTTGAAGGTTGCTTGATCTGTGCTAAAGCCAACAGCCAAGTTACAAAGTAACTTGCTAGAGGAGGGAGGCCTTGGGCTGCATGGCCCTTCCAAAGATGCCAGGTGGATTTTCCGGAGATGCCCCAAGTGGCAAGGCTTAATATCTTCTGGTAATCGTATGTCAGCTAGCAAGGTGGCCAGAAGTATTTCCAACTACTTCAGTAATGACAGGATCAGTTCTTAAGGCATTTTTGGAACAAATCATTCCAAGATACAGCATTGTAGAAGCAATAGATTCAGATAGGGGAACTCATTTTGCAGGAAAGATCCTTCAAGGGGTTTTGGCTTCTTTAGGAACACAATGGAACCTCCATAGGCCCTGGCACCCCCAGAGCTCGGCTCGGGTAGAAAACAATGAAGAGAGAAATAAACACCTTTTGAAGCTGGTAATAGAAACCAAGATGCCATGGGTAGGGCTTTGGACATTGGCTTTGGTGAGAATGAGGGCCCAACCCAGAAGAGAGATTCAGTTATCTCCCTTTCAATCGTTGTTTGCAATTGCCCTCCTGGTAAGTCTCCACCCAGTGGGGGGGGTAGAGGCAAGTGATGCATTTTTAAAACCATCTGTGGCCAGGATCCTGCTTCTTGTGAAACCCCTTCAACAGGAAACTCAGCTGGCGCAAGCCCGGCCTTTGGACTTTGCTGCTTTTAACATCCAACCAGGAGATTGAGTCCTAATTAAGGAGTAGAAAGAAGCGCCAGTGCTGGTGAAATGGCGTGGCCCATTCCAAGTGTCACTGACGACAGAAAACAGCCGTCAAGTAAGCTGAACACAGGTGAACCCGTCACTCTCGGGTCAAGGTCTCTGAAGCCTCAGAGATTTGCACATCTCAGCTGGAGGAGAAGGCCGGGAGGCCGTGACTGACACTCTGCAGGAGTGGGCCGGAGCAGTAGGCAGTGCTTCGACATCGGAAGAAGCCCCGCAGTCCTACCTTCAGACCGTCTGCTGAAATAGACTGTAAAGGCATCCCTCCTCTAGAATCTCCACTCACTTGGGGGCTAATACTTGTGGCCATTTTGTTACGTTAAGTGGTTTCTGTGTCTTCAATTGCCACAGGTGCTGCAGAAGACAACGGGAAAATTAGACTAGCTAATTAGATGACACTATTAAAACATTTTCCTTACTAATTCTACTTTGATATGGTCAGCTGAGTTTAGGCCAGGAGTGGGAGAATCAATTTGCAGCCTTAGGAGAAGAAGTAGCAAAAGTTTTTAACCTTAGCAATTGCTGGCTCTGTGGAAGGCCAGGAGGATCTGAAGAGTGGCCATAGTTGGCTAGCCCAGCTGAACCTAAATGGTGGGTCAATGTGAGGGCCACAGTGGGATGGGATTTGGGGCCAAAGAAGGAAGTTCATGGCCACTTCATTCTTCTCCAACAGGCGCTTATTGCCTAAATAGGATAGGGCGTGTCTTTGTAGGAAAAGGCAATTGTCAATTGACTTTCCCTCTGGGCTTGAACAACTGGGTTTGGACCCCCAATTGCCCTCCTTCCAATTGTTCCAAATATCAAGGCAAATGCAATCAAATACCTGTTCGGCTCACTAACAGTAGCTGCGTAAGGCGTTCTTATCACACTTACCAAAAATATTTGGAAGCCTGTAAAGCAATGGGGAGGGACAAGGGGTTTTTTTGACCACCTGTTTTTGAGCAGTCCCCACAAAAATTCCACAAGTAGAAGACATGTTGTTTGTGATTATCAGTGGGAATGGCCACACCGGATTGGAACTCAAAGCCTTTTAGTGAGTTCTGCTCCAAATCCAACCAAGCAGCTTGCAGATGTAAATGTAGGTGGGAACCCTGTGCGGGAGCTTGGAAATGCAAATGCTGGGACCCTTATGGTGGGGCAACTCTTGTTGGAGGACCGTTAGGCCCGGGAATCCTGCTGTATTTTGAGCCACCAATTGATGACCATGGGTAGGTTCCTTTGCTAATGGAACACGGGCTTTGAAAGGACAGTATTGGATTTGTGGCCAACATGCTTAGCTCAGGTTACCTCCAAACTGGTCAGGGATATGGTATATTTAGTAGACTGTTGTTCTTTTTGCTACTACAAGTTCTGGGAAATCGC